>NC_069502.1:760396954-760696954 GCF_027579735.1 Bombina bombina | reverse complement strand
ACTTTTGGGTAGTCATTATTTTGTGTTATTTTTCACACACATTGTACTTTAGGCATGGATTCTCAGTTCCTGTTATGTGTTACTGCCAAAAAACACCTCAATATGTGTTCAACAACATCTCCTGAGTACAGTGATACCACCCATGTATAGGTGTGTCGGGTTCTCTGGGGGCTAAAAGACCTTAATTTTAGGAAGCGCATTCCAGTTTTTCAACTTGGAATTTTAACATCGGTCATCATGCACCCATGTCCTATTTGGGACATTTCTGAAGCTGGTCAATGGAATTTACCCCCATCAAACCATATATTTTTGAAAAGTAGACACCCTAGGGTATTTCAAATGCTTGTATTTTAACACTTTCCATGCACTAATTCAACCACCAGTCTTTGTCAAACTTTTGGGTAGTCATTATTTTGTGTTATTTTTCACACACATTGTACTTTAGGCATGGATTCTCAGTTCCTGTTATGTGTTACTGCCAAAAAACACCTCAATATGTGTTCAACAACATCTCCTGAGTACAGTGATACCACCCATGTATAGGTGTGTCGGGTTCTCTGGGGGCTAAAAGGCCTTAATTTTAGGAAGCGCATTCCAGTTTTTCAACTTGGAATTTTCACATCGGTCATCATGCACCCATGTCCTATTTGGGACATTTCTGAAGCTGGCCAATGGAATTTACCCCCATCAAACCATATATTTTTGAAAAGTAGACACCCTAGGGTATTTCAAATGCTGGTATTTTAACACTTTCCATGCACTAATTCAACCACCAGTCTTTGTCAAACTTTTGGGTAGTCATTTTTTTGTGTTATTTTTCACACACATTGTATTTTAGGCATGGATTCTCAGTTCCTGTTATGTGTTACTGCCAAAAAGCACCTCAATATGTGTTCAACAACATCTCCTGAGTACAGTGATACCACCTATGTATAGGTGTGTTGGGTTCTCTGGGGGCTAGAAGGCCTTATTTTTAGGAAGCGCATTCCAGTTTTTCAATTTGGAATTTTCACATCGGTCATCATGCACCCATGTCCTATTTGGGACATTTCTGAAGCCGGTCAATGAAATTTACCCCCATAAAACCATATATTTTTGAGAAGTAGACCCCCTAGGGTATTTGAAATGCTGGTATTTTCACACTTTCCATGAACTTATTCATACCTCTTCCTCGACATAGTCTGGGAGAAAATGGGGGTAGAGCAGATGGGGCTAGTACTCCAGTAGGAGCGAATGGAGGGTTTCTTTATGATGCCCATCAGCATAGTCAATGCCCAGAATTTTTTGAATTCTGGCACATTGATGGGGGCCCATTGCTGCTTTGCCAAATATGTTCCAGGCTTTGCAGCACGGAACTGATGGGCATATAAATTAGTTTGGGCGACAATGTTCCCCAATATATCATCGCCCAGAAACACTTCCAGAAACTGCTGGGGGCTAAAACCTGCCACATCTATATTTATGCCAGCATTTGCTGTGAAGGGTGGGATATCTGGCCTCTGGAGATGAGGCGTTACCCACTCTTCAGCAGCAATGGCAGCAACACGCCTCCTTCTGGCAGGGGGGCTAGCAGGGGGGCTGGCAGGGGGGCTAGCAGCCACAGATACATCACTATCAGTTGAGACTGCATCTAGTGATGTATCTGAGCACATGGCAGGGTCAAAATTGGGGTCTGAGTCAGAAATAGAGGCATCTGACTCTGATGCAAGGATGGCATACGCCTCCTCAGCACTATATCTTTTCTGTGACATTTTTGTATCTGTCACAGAAAACAATTACTAAAAAAAATTAAATTAACTAAATTAATTAACTAAATTAACTAGCAAAAAAGTACAGCTATGCTACTGCCAGTGATTTATAGCGATCACTGGCAAGCTAGGGGTTAATGGCTCTGAAAATTAAATTAAATTAACTAAATGTTTCTGAAAAGAGCCTTTGGGTTTTTAAAAAATTACAACAACAAAATTAACCACTAAAAAAATGCACAGACAGCAAAAAAGTACAGCTATGCAACTGCCAGTGATTTATAGCGATCACTGGCAAGCTAGGGGTTAATGGCTCTGAAAATTAAATTAAATTAACTAAATGTTTCTGAAAAGAGCCTTTGGGTTTTTAAAAAATTACAACAACAAAATTAACCCCTAAAAAAATGCACAGACAGCAAAAAAGTACAGCTATGCAACTGCCAGTGATTTATAGCGATCACTGGCAAGCTAGGGGTTAATGGCTCTGAAAATTAAATTAACTAAATGTTTCTGAAAAGAGCCTTTGGGTTTTTAAAAAATTACAACAACAAAATTAACCCCTAAAAAAATGCACAGACAGCAAAATGCAGCAAAAAAAAGTGCACCTATGCTACTGCCAGTGATATATAGTGATCACTGGCAAGCTAGGGGTTAATGTCTCTGAAAATTAAATTAAATTAACTAAATGTTTCTGAAAAGAGCCTTTGGGTTTTTAAAAAATTACAACAACAAAATTAACCCCTAAAAAAATGCACAGACAGCAAAATGCAGCAAAAAAAAAGTGCACCTATGTTACTGCCAGTGATATATAGTGATCACTGGCAAGCTAGGGGTTAATGGCTCTGAAAAGAGCCTTTGGTTCTATATTTTTTAACAAATAAAAGAAATAAATCTCTCTCTCTGCTAAATACAGGTCTCTCTCTCTCTCCAACAAAATGGCAAGTGAGGAGAGGGAGGGAGATCCACACTGATCATAGTCAATATTTACAAATATTGACATGATCAGACAAATGGGGTATTTTATTATTATTTATTTTTTTAGGGTGGGAGGCTCAGATTGGGTGACCCTAGCTTGCCCCTATGATGATGCAGGCTAGGGACACCCCCAGAGGCCCCATGATGCACTGGGCATCGCCATCTTGGATGCCTAGTGAAGGGGGAGGGGGGGGGCTATTTAGGGCTTTTTTTTATTTTAATCGTTTTTTTTTTTTTTTTTTTTTTTATTTTATTTTACAACTAACTAAGTGCCTCGACCCACCGAGGCACTTAGCAAACAAGCAGAGCATCGGAAGCGTGTCCGATCGCTTCCGATGCTCTGAAACACTGCTGGGCTCCACGTGGAGCGAAACCGGAAGTGATCACTCGTGGGGGAGTGATCAATCCGGTCCCGGCACTCGGGAACAGTATTGCAGGATGCCTAGACATCAAGGCAAGCCTGCAATACTGTTAGAGCAGCTGGAAGCGATTTCGATCGCTTCCAGTGCTCTGTTAAACCGACGACGTATGCCATACGTCCTCGGTCGTTAAGTGCTTTTTTTTTGAGGACGTATGGCATACGTCGTCGGTCGATAAGGGGTTAATGAATGAAAGTGCCCCTGTTTTTAATAGTAATTTAAAAAAACGTGCACTCATTCATGAAAATTTACATTCACTTTAAGTTAAAATTACCTGTTTGTTGTACAATTATCATTAAATCAATCTATGTTAAATTATGCAATTAATTTGTACTTTGGGTAACTTAAATAATATTTATAAATACCAGAACATTTTATAACATTGGAAAGTATTACACTGCTCCTACCCGGCTACTTCATAATGCCCCTCAACTGGCACAGTTTTCTGCATAGAACACTGGTTTGAGCATTCAAATACAAAAGTCACAATGTAGCTGCTCTAGTCTTTATTTATTGCCTGATTTATCTATGTCCCTAATTGTTCTCAGCAGGAAAGATAGATAAGGGGGAGAACTTAAGTTTACACATGATGGCACCGATTACTTTAGTTTCTATAAAGTGCTTTAGTTTATATAATAAACATTTGCATTTATATTGTTAATATTCAAACAATTAATGGTAACCCACCCCCAACATATCCTAAGGTTAATCTTTGCTTTAAATTCATCATTATTTCTAGCATGTGTTTACTGTTTAATTCCTTTTGTCACTAAAACACTAGTTGTCATAAGGAGAAAAAAATATTTTAACAGAAATATCTTATCTCATTGCTTCATATTGAATTGCAGGGTAAGATAACTATTTTACCAAAACTGAAGTTTCAAATCAAGTTCTGCTTGTTTTTTTTTTTAACACTTTCATTTATGAAGCAATGATTAGGATTAATTTAACTCTGTCAAAACTTATTTTGTTTCTGGATTCTCCATCTGTATTTTCAGCAATACATTCAACTAATTAAAAAAGAAAAGTATACTTGGCATTAGATAAACTTATAAAAACCTGTGTCAGATATAGACATTATTTATTCACCTTCTAAAATAAAAATCTAGCAGTCCGAAATGTTTGACGCAAGCATCACGTTTCTATGCACCACCATATTGAAGGTTGCGCTAGTCGTATAAGATTGTGCTACTGTGCAACTAATGCAATGCTCAAGTTCTATGTTAGTACTTGTAATAGACAGTGGAGGAGGGCGTTAAAATAGCTTATGCACCTTATGTCACGATAAACACACTAAAAGCTCTTATCTAGAGTTAAAACCATACAAATTAGCTATAACACAGAATACATTTAAGAAGAATATTCACATATGTTTAAAGGGACACTGAACCCAATTTTTTTCTTTCGTGATTCATATAGAGCATGCAATTTAAAGTAACTTTCTAATTTACTCCTATTATCAAATTTTCTTCGTTCTCTTGTTATCTATTATTTGAAAAAGAAGGCATCTAAGCTAAGGAGCCAGCCAATTGTTGGTTCAGAACCCTGGAGAGCACTTGTTTATTGGTGCTGTCCAATCAGCAAGAACAACCCAGGTTGTTCAACAAAAATGGGCCGGTATCTAAACTTACATTCTTGCGTTTCAAATAAAGATACAAAGAGAATAAAGAACATTTGATAGTAGTAGTAGTAAATTCGAAAGTTGCTTAAAATTGCATGCTCTATCTGAATCACGAAAGAAAAATTTGGGTTCAGTGTCCCTTTAAGAATCAAGATATATAATATAAATAAGAAATAAATAAAAAAATTCCTTTAAGGGATGTCTCCATTTAAGAGGCTGCAGCAAATAGTTAAAGGGACACTGAACCCAAATTTTTTCTTTTGTGATTCAGACAGAGCATGCAATTTTAAGCAACTTTCTAATTTACTCCTATTATCAATTTTTCTTCGTTCTCTTGCTATCTTTATTTGAAAAAGAAGGAATCTAAGCTAAGGAGCCAGCCAATTTTTGGTTCAGGCCCTGGACAGCACTTTTTTTTATAGGTGGGTGAATTTATCCAATAATCAGCAAGAACAAACCAGGTTGTTCACAAAAAATGGGCCGGCATCTAAACTTACATTCTTGCTTTTCAAATAAAGATACCAAGAGAATGAAGAACGTTTGATTATAGGAGTAAATTAGAAAGTTGCCTAAAATTGCATGCTCTATATGAATCATGAAAGAAAAAATTTGTTATTATATATGCACATTTTTTTCCAGATGCTGAAAATGAACAACAAATGCATATAAAAATGCAAATAAAATGCAAATATTTGAAAGCAACAGTTTCATATTATTTACCTGAACATTTGCCTAACAGAGAAATTATAATTCAGTTTTCTAAATATCAGATAGCTAATTTCTAAGAACAAAAAACATAATCTTTGAAGTGTTTAAAAAACATAAATGATGCTTACCTGATAATTTTCTTTTCTTCTGACGGGAAGAGTCCACAGCTGCATTCATTACTTTTGGGAATTCAGAACCTGGCCACCAGGAGGAGGCAAAGACACCCCAGTCAAATGCTTTAAATACCTCCCCCACTTCCCTCATCCCCCAGTCATTCTGCCAAGAGAACAAGGAACAGTAGGAGAAATATCAGGGTGAAAAAAAGGTGCCAGAAGAACAAAAAATGTTATGCCGCCCCAAAGCTAAAACACGCGCGGGAGCTGTGGACTCTTCCCTTCAGAAGAAAATGAAATTATCAGGTAAGCATAATTTAAGTTTTTCTTCTTAAACAGGAAGAGTCCACAGCTGCATTCATTACTGTTGGGAAAACAATACCCAAGCTAGAGGACACTGAATGCAAACAAAGGGTGGGTACAAAAAAAGGCTCCTTCGAAAGGCACCACAGCCTGAAATTACTCAACACCCTACAAAAATTACATACGACAAGGGAAAAACCGGAAGCCCGGGTAACCACTCATCAGTTACACAACCTGCAAAGCCGTGCTAGAGACCATTCAGACCCAGAGTCTGCTAAGCACAATGGCTTCCGAGGGGTCAGCCCTGTGGCACTCAACTCCCACAAAAAACATTTCTGACCTGAAACCAAAAAACCTCTATCACCCCCCGAGAGGGAGAGTAGAGAAAAACATAAGACATCCAAAGGACCATCCAACATGGGCTTAAGTTAAACTGGTCAAAAATCCCAATCTACCCCCGAGAGGGAGAAACGAGGACCCCGTTAGATCTAAAAGGACCAAATCAAACTTAGAGCAACCCAAAGTTGCCACAGGACCACTGTCCAAGGAAACAAACTCCCTAGGAGGAAAAGGACCAGAAGATAAGTCCATAGTTAGGAGAAAATGTCACTAGGATGACCGGAAGGCCACCCTCATATCCCTGACACAGCACCATACCAACTATGGTGTTCAAGAAAACCGTAAGTTCCCCCTTGCAACCTAGACAAGTCAAAACCTGTCAGGCTAGACAAGCATAGACAAGCAGAGACAGAAAACCTGTCCTAGCAACTTAAAAAGAGCTCTCCAAGAGGACACAGAGCCACCTGTGAGCAAAACTCGCAATGACCAATCAACAGGCAGCAAAGCTGTCCTAGGCCACCGTGGGACTCATGCCACCGAGAAGTGCCGAAAAATATCGACAACAGCTCCCAACCAGAAAATGCTGGAATCCATGGAGCGATCCATCCTGGCAGCAGCCGCCGCCAGTTGCACTAAAAATCCCCCCATCAAAGGGGAGGACAGATTCAATAAAAGTAAACTGTCCATACTGCAAAAAGCAGACTGATCCCTGGCCTTCCTTCCAGGATAACAGTCCCAGCCCAAAGGCTAGTGAAAGACCGAAGACAAGAATCTCAGACCTTCGGAAGAAAAAAGGATGGATCTACGAGGAATCAAAACCCCAGAGTAGAACTCCGCTACTAAAAAATTGGCATGCTACCCTGAACCATGACAGGAACCTCATGCTCGGGTCCAAGAACCCCTACACTGCAGCCTTCCATAGAAAGGAACACTCCTCAAGGGAAGAAAGCACTCTGACCCACAGCATTCTGATAACAGAATTCAGTTCCGTGATTCAGAGAACGCAAGAGAGGCAAAAACCCTACGAGGCGAGAAAGACCAAGGACCCACGGGCCCTTTACAGATACTGAGGTACCTCCAAATAAAGGAGAACACGTAAGAACCCCTTCCCCACCCTAGGTGAGAAGAAGAGGATTAAGCAACGGTAAACACCCTACCAATATAGGCTACACCCCAATATTGTCAGTCCAGTTGGTACAGCAACTGGAGCCTACAAGGAAGCATCAGATGTCCCAGCAGACAAGTAGGAACCCGTCTGAAAACCTCAAACTGAAGCCTCAGGCTGATATTAATCTCTCATGAGAGTCAGAAACCCCAGCCCCCTCCAAAGGGACACACGGGAGAACCAAACCCTGAGGTTAAGCAGGACTGGCCATACCCGTTCCAGGCACAAGACATGGTCCTATGCCGGAGTGCTCGAAAAACGCAACCGATCTGAAGATCGAAAGCACTTGAAGAACCCATAAACTGCCTCCTATGGTTAGGAGCACACCAAGACAGTGACTACTGCCATCTAAAGTCCTTAGATGTAAAGAACCTAGCAACATCCACAAACCTAAGCGTCTGAAAAAGACTCCCGACTGGTTTTAGGAAATGGCAACCAGTACCCCTGGATCGCAAGGTAATCCATGTAGACAGGCCTAACGACCTGACCCACACACTGGAAAAGATAAATGGTCAATTTCCTGACCCCAGACAGGCGAAAAGACTGTAACAGACCCCAGACTTCCTACCCTTAAGTGCGAAGGGCTAGATCTGCAATAAGATCTACGGCTAGCATCCAGGAGTCTAAAGACCATGGTATGACAAGGAGCAGTTCTTATCTGGAATAGATGACAGTCTCCAGAGATCCTTGCCGGATCGGTCTCCCGACATCCATGAAATGAAATAACAACGGGAGCCTCGCAGCTTCTGGTAGAGAGGCAGGGTGGCCCCTCCACTCTTCGTACTAGAGCAAACGAAACACTGAGAAAAGGAAGGACATGCCCGCACTTCCAGAAAAAATGACCCAACCCAAGACGGGAGGGAAGGAACATCGCCACCGCAAAAGGAATGCGAGTCGTCATCTGGAGACACCGCAAGTGAAGACGCAAATCATCAATCAGATTAGGGCTGAAACAACTAATCGACTTAATCGATAATAATCGATAATGAAAATCGTTGTCAATGATTTTCATTATCGATTAGTTGGTCAGTCGATTAGTTGGGCTGCTTGCAGAACACGTGTTCACTGCAGAGTGAGAAAGAGGAAGCCGTGCGGGAAGACGTGGGACAGTTGTGCTTGCTGTAAGGTATGTAGTCAGTCTTTCCGCCCCGGCCTCAATACCAGGTTAACTAACTTATGCACATAGCTTGTATCCACTAACACTTTATCTGCTGCAGCGTGTCAGATCGGTTGTGCCCTCCATTCTTCTTACACCTGTCCTGTAAGAGTGCGGCTGTGTAGGCGGGGGCATCCGGGATCTAGCACGCTTAGGAAGCCGTTTTAGGTTGCACAGCCCGCTGGAAACTTACTGATACAGGGCTCAGGAAGCTTATAGCTGGTAGCAGATTTAGAGATGGCAATGAGACTTAGGAGCACTCTGTGTGAGAGGGAAAGGCACACGCTGTGATAAAAGCTTAGGCCTAAATGTAAGAAAAAGGTTGCAAACTTGCGTGCTAAGAAAGTGTCCTGCATCTTTTTAAAATAACATGACGCCTGCTAAGGGAGATCAAACAGGCCGTGCAGCCATGTGTTGGGAAGGACTGCGTGGGCGGGGGCATCAGGGACAGTCACCGTTGATTTATCCAGATTCCAGCGCTTAGGAAGCCGTCTTAGGGCGTGCTGGAAGTTTACTTTTTGTTTAAAAATATATATTAGCTTGCAGATATATTAATAAAAAAAAAGTATTCCCTCCCTGGTAGTCTAGTATGGGAGCATTTGGTCTGACTCTGCACCTCTGTCTGGTACACTACAGACCATACTAATCACTCCTCCTGGTTTCAGCATGCACTGATTCACATTACTGAGAGCCAGCCAGAAGGAGCTATTAATATGGACTGTAGTGTACCAGACAGAGGTGCAGACTACCAGGAAGGGAATACTTTTTAATTAAATATATTGCAGGTTCTGCCTTATATTAAATAAAAGGTAAACTACTGGCACTGCAAAGGGCTAATAAATTAAAATTAAAGGGATTTTTTTTCTTTATTAAAAAACAAAAACACCCCACTGGACCCCAGGGATTTGATATTATTTTTTATAAATTTTATATACACACACACTAATATATATATATATATATATATATATATATATATATATATATATATATATATATATATATATATATATAATGTATGTTTGTATATTCAGTATATATATAATATATTTATTATAATCTATTTTTTGCTATGTGTGTGATTTAAACTTTGAATCTGTGAGTGTATGAATTTGTTTGTGATTGTGGGTATTTGGGACTGTATGAGGTTTTCTGTGAAGTGTTAATGTGACTGTGAGTGTGTGTGAATCTGTGTTTGTGACTTTCAACTTGTGTAGTGCCAATACCTACCTGTCTAGAAGTTTGGTGAAGTGATGTTGTGTTATTGTGCATACCAGACAGAGACACATACACAGAATCATGTCCATTCCATTCTCTGTCCCACATGGTATATTATTGTGTGTTTTTTTATGGTTGTTTTTTTGTGTGTTTTTTTTTTTAACCGATTAATCGAAAAAATAATCGACCAACTAATCGATTATGAAAATAATCGTTAGTTGCAGCCCTAAACCAGATACTAGACCTCCGGAAGTCAATCGCATCTCCAGACTCGAGGGAACGGAAACCTATGGTTCTGAGTCCCCAGGGACCCTAGGAACCACGATAACGTCTGAAATAGTTGGTCACACATCTCAAGCAATATTGCCAGAAAGAACCAACTTATATCGGAGCTCACAACCTTCCTCCCAGAAGCGTTGGATCTACGCCCAATGCCCTATACTTCGTAGTAGGATCCGAGCCCGGAGTCCATAACAGACATTTTTTAGAATCCGACAGGATAATAAATATATTTCACTTTCAGTATAGGGAATCTAACTGTAGACTCCTAGGTATAAAAACTGACAAGCTAACCACTGAGCTATAATTCAGTTACTCAGCACCACGAGGGTGACAAGAACCCAAGAAAACAGCGCCCGACCAGTACCTGCCTGGTACAATAACACTCCAAAACTGTCTACGATCCAAGAAAAATCGAACTGAAGGTTTTATAATATGAACTAGATAACATAACCTCGGTCTTAACAAAAGTGCACAACTTCCGAAGAAGTGCACATGCGACCACAAAATCGCAAGTATCAGTTCCAGAGAAGAACGTTCCCAAAACTGAAGTTATATCAAACGTGAGCTTATACAAACAAATCAAATACATCCTATCCGGATCAAAAATAAAAGTAAGGCAACACCCTCGGATGAACGCCCAAGGAAAAAAAAGGTACGCCAACCGGACCAGCCGATCAGAGGCCCCCTTTACCCAAGGTCAGAACTGGAACCGATACATAAAAGAAAGAAAGAAAAACGGAGACGTCAAGGAGATTAGCTTGATCCCCAAGCGTCTAACCCAGTTTGCCATTCAGAACTAAGGCCTCGGATCCCTCGGCCCACTAGCACTGGGATCCTCTAGCAACGCCAAAACATGCCTTAGTAGGACACGAAGAAGTGACAACCTATAACGGAAGGCAAAATTATCTCTCGCCGGATCGACAAATGACTCCGGCCCCAAGGTTAGGGCCCCTGAAGCCTCAGAGGCCCACGCTTCCCCAGGATGCTTAACTGAATTGGCCACGCCCAGCGGGCCCTGGTTGACAGAACATGGACAGTATCTTAAAAATTTGGGAGATACAAATGAGATATGGCCATGTGGAACTGTGCCACAACCTCTGGAGAAAACAAGCCACATTCCGGAGAAGGAGTAAAGGCCATAGGGACACCCGCTTGTGTAGAAAAGGAAAGTTCTGGGACACGCGCCTCACAGGACCTAGAATCCTCGGGCGGATGGCTCAACGCACTCTGAGGACCCTGAATCGGGAGAAGAGAGTACTCTGGAACATCAATCGGAACATAACTGATGGGCATGGATAACCCGGGCTATTTCATACTCATCACAAGATGCATTCTCCGCATCGGAAACATCCGTGTCTAAAAAATCAGAATCCTCCATTTTGGGATTACAAAAATGACAAACACTACCTGGCACCTTTTTTGCACCCACAATGGCTGGGGCACTCACCACCTCTTGTGAACCAGACAACCAACGAGTAGACTCTCTCTGTCGCCACACAGTCAGCATGCGGAAGTGAAAAACAACGTAACCGCACCCAGTCACGAGGTGCACCGTGCAAGTAATAAAAAGAGCGCGCAAATCTAAGATCGCGCCAATTGATAAGACCGTAATGTTCCGAAAGGCCATGAGCCTAAAGTATTACTACACATCAGCAGATAGAACGACATAACAAACATGATTAAAGTCCCCTGTTCAATAACCTCCCTCAGGGGATATTAACCCACAATTACTATTTAAAGATTAAAGATAAAAAGGAGTCCCACTGGGACCCTACCTTCTTGTTAACATTATATTCACATAATGAAATAAAATGAAAACAATCTTACTGGAACAGGAACACAGCCCTTCAAGTGTGACAGATAGTAGCCTCGCTTCTGACATGGACTTGAGTGAAGAAAGGCAGGCAGCGAAACTCGTCAACGCTGATTGCCAAGGAGCTGTTAATATGAGTCAGCATGGTTTCGTAGAAAGACTCTCCCTGCATCTCCGGACTCTAACCTTCATCCATGCTCTCACTGAGTGGCAGACAGGACTACTTAAAACTCCAGTCCCATTTTGAAGAGTACTATCCTCCATAAGAGACTATCTCAAACTTCTGACACTTCTCTGCCAACCTCCTGTGACGAAAGGCAAAGAATGACTGGGGGATGAGGGAAGTGGGGGAGGTATTTAAAGCCTTTGGCTGGGGTGTCTATGCCGCCTCCTGATGGCCAGGTTCTGAATTCCCAAAAGTAATGAATGCAGCTGTGGACTCTTTCCGTTTAAGAAGAAAAGATGGATTTTAAATTCATACAAGAAAATTCTAAGCAGAAACACATTTCAGTTGTGATGAACTATAAGCGCATTTATATTAATTACAGTGATTTTATTTATTGCTACAGATTTACAAAAGAGATTTGTCCTGTTTTAAAAGGAAGAACCCTTACTGACCCAAAATATAAAAAAGATAACAAAGGCATTTCCTGTGAGGTTTCCGGACTCAACTGGGATCATTGCTGTTATTGTGAATCAGCTGTACATTGAGCAAAAATTTTTATGAAAAAAAACAATACTTCCAGGACAAAATTTTTGGAAATAAGCAAATACACACATATATTATATTACATGTGTATCTATTTTCTGTGACAGCTCAGACAGTGTTAAGGACATTGCATAATGTCAACTTCTATGGACAGCATCCAAGGAAAAATGCCTTGCTTGCTCTTCGGCACAAAACTGCAAGATTAAACTTTGCTAAACAACATGAAAAGCCTGATGAATACTGGGAGCACATTATTTGGTAAGATGGCCAAGACCAAGATACAATTTTTTGGCTCAGATGGGGTGCAGCATGTTTGGTGTGAACCTGGTCAGGATTATTACAGTGAACGCATAGTCCCAACAGTGAATCATGGAGGTGGGAGTGTGACGATATGGGTCTGCATGACTGCAAAAGGTGTTGGAAGATATTTATAGATGGCATCATGAATGCCTGCAATATACCAAAATACTGGCTGACAAGATGACTCCCAGTCTCCAGAAGTTTGGCAGAGGACGAATATTCCAACATGATAACGATCCAAAGCACACTGCCAAAATCACAAAGGAGTTTCTAAAGGAGAAACAAATGAAAACTATGACCTGGCCAAGTATGTCACCTGACTTGATTCCAGTAGAACACCTTTGGGGTATTTTAAAGAGAATAGTAGAGCAACACAACCCCTCCAGCAAAGAGCAGCTGAAAAAAATTATCTCTGAAGAAGGGCAGAACATCTCTCCAGAAATTTGTACGACACTGGTTTCCTCCATGCCAAGGAAGATTGAGTCTGTCAAGTTATTTATAAAGATTATATCTTAAAACACAGGCTAAAAAGACAAAGTGTTACATTCAGACCCCTGCATTCAGACCTCTGTAACACTGTCTTTTTAGCCTGTGTTTTAAGATATAATCTGTAAATTGCATCAAATTGGTCAGTATTGCTTCAGACTTGAAAAAGGAAGACACTCTTCCGAAAGCTTGTCATCTTATAAATGTATAGTTAGTCCAATAAAAAAAGTATCATTGCTCAATGCAATACTCGTGTTATTTTGAGATATATATATATATATATATATATATATATATATATAGTTAGACGGAATCGAGCATATTTATATTTTGTGGAGGACGCATATATATTATATATATATATATATATACACACACACACACACATATATACAAAGAAAAGTAGACAATCAGAGGCACAAACCACTAACTGACCCCTCTAGCACTGTCTATATTAGGGGAATCACAACAATACCTGATCGGTATATAATAGTATTAAAGAAAAAAGCAGCCTGTCCTAAAAAACGAAAGATCTCTCAAACCTCTCTAATCACAAGATGAAAATACAAAAAGAGCAAGGATGGTGCTTTAAATAAAATACTATGCATACAAGGTGAATAACTTGTGACAATTATTAATGCTTATCCAAATATAAATAAGTCCTATATGGATATAGTCCAAAAAATGGTATAGAAAACACAGCAAGAAGATATCACTGATACCACTTAGATGTACACTTACTTCACAAAACCTCAATCATATGAGGTATGTGCTTTTCTTTGGTTTTCTCTCTTGTATCATTTTGACTGAGAGTCCTACCTGACCAAGTACTCAAGGGACATAGCATTACAGACTGCGGACATTCGCCCCTTTTTGAATCATCATCAAGGAGTCTGAATTCCGGTGGATCTGTTTTCCATACTCTGAAAGGTGCTAAGCTTGTTACCGAAACGAATCATCCTTACCTCATATGACTGAGGTTTTGTGAAGTAAGTGTACATCTAAGTGGGGTCTGTATACGAAGAGACATTTCACCAGTGATATCTTCTTGCTGTGTTTTCTATACCATTTTTTGGACTATATCCATATAGGACTTATATATTTGGATAAGCATTAACAATTGTCACAAGTTATTCACCTTGTATGCATAGTATTTAATTTATATTGAAATAGTTTTTATTGTTCAATTTTCGAGGTCAAAACAGAAACAAATACATTCATAAAAGCATAGTTGTACAGGTGTATTTTTGAAAACCATCAACTTAAAGCATGGATCTTAACATTCTTGATAAAAGTGGATCCTGGCAACATAGTATTAATCATCTTTAGGTCTCCAAACAATCCACTCCAACCTGTATATTGTAATTACCTTCAGTTAGTAACATACCCTTCCCCCCCTCCCCAACTAGAACCCTCCCCCCTCCCAGGAGGTGCCAGTATTGTGTTGTTTAAATCTATTAACTAACATACTATGACTCTATATATCGTTGCTATCTGCTTCTGCAGAGAGGATAACTACATGGGCGACTACTAGGGCTAAATTTAGATCTTCCTTAACTGATCCTTTCTTCCCCTCTTCTATCATTTTCCAGTTTATCTCAAACATTGTTCTGATCTCAGCAACCAATAGAACCAAACCTTCTGAAATTGCTCTGGCTGTCCCTGTGACCACGCCGCTATTTCTGACATGGTATATGTCTCTGTTATTTTTCCCACCACCTCCTGCCATGTGGGTACCCCCACCTTCCAGTGTCGGGCAATGCAGATTCTCAAGCAAGTGCAGAGGATTTTGATGAACTTGTTTATTGATGCATTGAATGGTTTCACCCTATCATGAAGTAATGCCTGTGCGATCGTGAGAGAAACTCTTTCTTCTAACAGATTGCTAACCAGCTCTGACAGTCTCCTCCACAGTGACTGTACTCCCTGACAATCCCACCACATGTGCCTAAATGTACCCCTTTCTTGACATCCCCTGTAACAGTTACCATTTAGCGTTGTGGCAAAGTGCTCTGTCCTTTCTGGTGTCAGGTACCATCGAAACATCACCTTTATGCAGTTTTCTCTCATGTCTGCGCTAATAAATCCTTTGTACGAGTTTAGCATCAGTTCATTCCATTCATCTGTCTCCCACGTCTCTAATGTGTCCCTCTCCCATCTCTCTGTCATGTCTAGCTTGGTATTGCGTTTAACCTTCTGAATTAATATAAAGATCCTAGATATCAATTTTTTCCCTCTAGAGGTCGCCATTACCATTCTCTCGAGTTCTGTAGGTTGGGTGGTCTGCTTATTTGACATGTACGTTGTGATCGCTGAACTAATCTGCAGGTATACAAACCAGTGTAGCTGTTCCGGCTCTATTTGGTCTCTAATATGATTAAACGAAAGTAGCTTGAGGTTAGATAAAAAGTCAGCCACCCTATACAGCCCCTTATCTGCCCATTTATCGACTATTTTCCTTAATTCGTTTGGTAGTAGGCATCTGACAGGTCTTGCCAATGAGTTTGGCTCACATAACCGCAGCCCTTTCGTGATCTTATTCCACTGCCTAATTGCTTCTAGTGTTATTGGCGATCTATATTCCCCTGGTTTGGTTATTGCTTCTAAGTCCCATAATATATCCTCTGCTTTCGAATTACCCGCAATCTCTGCTTCTATCCGTGGCCACACTAATCCATTGTTTTGTCTACCTAATACAGCCGTCTGCGCCAGTCTTGAGGCCTGGTAATATTCCACTAAATTTGGAACCCCTACTCCCCCTACCTGTCTGTGCATTTTCAGCAAATGCGAGGCTATTCTCGGTCTACCTTCTCCCCTCAAAAACTTCAAAATATCTGTTTGTAGTGCCTCAAGTTCCGGCATAGGAATGCCAATCGGTATGGCTCTGAACAAGTACATCAGTCTAGGAAGGACATTCATTTTAATAGACATTAATCTCCCATACCAAGAGAACTTACCCTTTCTCCACTTCCTCAAATCTGCTCTAATAGCTTTGAAAACTGGGGTATAGTTCAATTTGTAGAGGTCCGTTAGGTTATCACCCACTTTAATTCCTAAATAAGTGATAAAGCACTTTGCCCAGGAGAATGCAAAATTTAATTCAATTGTTTTTTTAGTATGTGGCGGTAGATTAAGTGCTAGTGCTTCGCACTTATCGGAATTTAGTTTATATCCTGAGATCTCCGAGAAATCATTCAAAACTCTATAGAGTTGTGGCAACGAGCTCATCGGTTTGGTGATCGTCAATAAGACATCATCTGCGAACAGCATAGATTTGTACTCTGAAGGTCCTATCTGCACTCCCGAGATTTCCTTTGTTTTCCTAATACATGCTGCCATCCCTGCCGTGTTCCGTTCATAATGGCTATCTGTCTTGATAGATATCCCGCTGCCCCCACCACTGCTGTCGGTCTTGAATATATACTGCCTAATGCCTCTATGAAGGCACCTCGAAAGCCCATGACCGACAATACCTTAAACATAAACTTCCAGTCTACCCTGTCAAACGCTTTCTCCGCGTCTAGTGACAGGAGAAGAGCTGGAGTTCCTTTCGCCTTCAAATAATCTAGTAGAGTGAGCGCTCGTCTAACATTGTCTGGGGCTTCTCTGTCCTGCACAAAACCTACCTGATCTTGGTGTATTAAGGAGGGCAATATCTGTTTCAATCTATTAGCCATAATTTTAGCGAAAATTTTTATATCGTGATTAATAAGGGAGATAGGTCTATAGTTTTGACACAATTTTGCATTTTTTCCCATTTTTGGAATTACAATAATCTTGGCCTTAAGCATTTCCTCAGGTATCTCCCGCCCTTCCATGATCCCATTACAGAAGCTAGTCAGATGGGGGAGCAATTCTTTCTTAAAGAGTTTGTAATATTCACCCGTCAACCCGTCGGGGCCTGACGCTTTACCTACTTTTAATTCTTTAATTACCCCCAATACTTCCATATTTGTTATTTTCGCATTAAGTGTCTCAAGGTCCTCAGTTGTTATAGATTTCAAGTCGGCCTTGTCTAAGAATTCAGAAATTTGAATGTCCCCTATACCTGTGTTTACTTTTTTCCCATCGTATAATTGTTCACAGTAGTGGGCGAAGCTGTCCGCTATTTCCTGCGGGTTCGAGGTAAGTTCACCTTTTGTAGTTATAAGTTTGGGGATAGAGAAGAATTTATTTTTTTCCCTGAGTTTTCCTGCTAGATATCGATCAGGCTTGTTCGCGTATACATAATAGTGGGCTTTCAGCCTTACTGCAGCTCTAATTGAGGAATCATTTAATATTTTAGCTAATTCCTTTCTCTTATTAACTAAGATTTTATATGTTTTACCTGACAGCGTGCGCTGGTGTTCCCTCTCTAGGTGTTCAATCTCACTCTGTAATGTTTTAGTCTGTGCTGCCGCTTGCTTATTTCTTATAGCCTTTTCTTTAATCAACACTCCCCTCAACACAGATTTATGAGCAGCCCAGGCCACCAGCGGGTTATCAACTGAGTCCACATTAAGTTCCCAGTAATCATTCACTGCCTTTTGAACTCTACTAAATATCTCAGGTTTTTTCAATAAGGTCGGGTCATATGTCCATGTCCGTTGTCTAGTAAAATGTATAAGTCCCTTAAGTTCAAGGTATATGAGTGAGTGGTCAGACCACACACAAGCTTGAGTACCTGATTTCACTAGATTGGGTGTTAAAATCTGACTAACGTAAATATAATCTAGTGTGGTGTATGTCTTATGTGCTGGCGAGTAGTAAGTGTACTCGTGATCCGAGTAGCCTAAAGCTTCCCATGAGTCTACCAACCCCTGTTCCTCCAGAGAATGGCGAACTGATTTAACTATGCTGTTATGTCTGTGTTGTTTGTTTGTTATTATTTGATTATCTAGTCCCCCGAAAGAGGACATATTAACATTGAAGTTGCCAGCTACTATCAATCTAGTTCGTTCCCACTGTGTGAGAAGCGCGGATATCTCGGTGAAAAATATGTTCTGCGACTCATTGGGGGCATATATATTACATAGTGTGACTTTTGTACCTTGTAGTGAGCCCTGGACTATTACATACCTCCCCTCCCTATCTCTAGTCACTTTATCCAACTCAAAGTCTAGTGTTCTGTGCAGCAAAATTGAAACCCCCCTTTTCTTGGAATCGGCTGTAGCGTGATAGTGTGATGGAAAGTGATGTGACCAAAACCCTGGAATACCTGTTGAAACGAAGTGTGTCTCCTGTAGAAATATTATTTTGGCATTAGATCTCAGATACTGAGACATTGCTGTCCTTCTTTTAATATCTGTATTCAGGCCCCTTGCGTTGTGTGAAAGGAGTATAAAATTATGAGCCATAATCATTCATTTTCTCCCCTTTTCCTTGTACCTCTGCCGCTATCCTGAAACAGTTGATTAGTATATAGGAGTAGCTATGTATCCCGTGACATCTACCTACTCTGTTGTCACATCCCGTTTCCCCCGCAGTGTTTCCTCTTATCCCGTCGCTAACTGGCACCCCCCGGTTAAACCCATAACATAAAAAACCATAACATAAAAAACAAACAATAAATTTCACATACGTAACGATACTTCGCCACATATTAACTTCAGAGGCAGTAACAGTGTTCCATCATACATTTTGAATAACAGTAAAGACTGATATTATTCCCCCCCATTTAACTAACTTACCCGCTTTTATGCTAGGACTGCTTCAAATAATCGTAACCCCCTTCTAGACCTCACAGTACAGTATCTCATTAACATCTGTATGATATTCAAATACATCTCGTAATGTCTGTCTTATATATGGTAAAGTCTTATTAGTGTCCATCAAAAATCTTGAGCCCACCACCCTAACGTATATCTCAACATTTGTATACCCCATATTTGCAACAATAACCCCAAACAACCAACATAAACAAAACAATTTGGATAACATTATATTATACTCATCTGTCCGGAGTTCAGCAAAAGTTCCTGAGTTCCAAGCTTTTTTTTCCCCTCAGAGCCTGGTGAACTGAGTCTGTTAGCGGAGCTCTTTACAGCTCCAACTTTCCTTTTGCAGATTGGTTTTAACTATACTTCGAGTCCTTTTTTAAACAACATCAAGAGATTTCATGTTTTCCTCCTCTTCTCAGGAATTTTAGACCATCTCTTCTGAGCAGTCTGTCTGCTCCTTTCATCGTTACTTGTCGGCGTTTTAAGTTGCTGAAGAGCTGGTACTTCCAATTTTAAGCGTCTGCAGATTTCTGGAATCTCCTCCGGATCTCTAATGGACATCATCCTGTTCTCCCAATTAATGTGCAGAGCGAATGGAAAGCCCCATCTGTATGGGATTTGAGCTTTCCTTAATTGTGAAGTAAGGGGTCTAAGAGCACCTCTTCTCTGTAATGTCCTTGGGCACAAATCTTGGAAGAACTGCACCACATTTCCCTGATGCTTGTATGTGGGTTGTCTTTGTGCGGCTGCTAGGATCTCCTCTTTTTCCCGATATCTGAGCATCCTGATAATGATGTCACGTGGCGGTTCATCACCTTTGGGTTTGGGCCGCAATGCCCTGTGGGCCCTTTCTATCTGGAATTTGCTATCTTCATCTGTGTCGGTTATACCCTGAAATAGGTTGAGCAAATATGTGTTTAGTTCCTTGGGGTTCACCGATTCAGGTACTCCTTTCAGCCGTATATTACAGCGTCGACTTCGGTTCTCCAAGTCCTCAAGTTTATCGTAAATTTCCTCTATATCATGTTGATGAGCACTTGTGTGGTTCATTACTTCATTTAAACCTTCTGCTAAGGCGTCACCATTATCTTCAAGTGTATTCACTCTAGCTCCCAATTCTCCCATCTCCTTCTTGAATTCTGTCAAGCTGCTGGTTACTGTACTTTGCAGGACCTCCATTTTTTCTAGAAGCTTTTCAAAGTTTGTAGATATGTCTTGCTTCGACACCAGATTATCTAGATCTGCCCTTGTTAATGGCGTCTGGTTGCTCAATTCTGTTGTATACCCTGCAGAAGCACTTAGCTCCTCATCTGATCTAGGTGAATTTTGCTCTGGTGATTTTTCACCTCTGTTAGTTCTGAAGAAAATGGGAGCAGTGGTTTGTTTTCCTGCTGCAGCAGTTTTTATATTTCTTCTGGCAGCCATGTTAACAGTGCACTACCTTTAATGAGGGTCACTTATCTTATAGTTAAATGTCTATAATTTTCTTTGCTTAATCCCTTTTTCTTTGACAGAAGGATATGGACCTTAGCGTCTGTGTCACTTAGGGGTTTGTCCCTTCTCAGGGTATTGTCACCGCAGGAATATCCGCCTTATATTGAAAGAGCAGGTTGTGTGCAAGCGCTGCTGCACTATCAGGGCATTTATAGGGCGTCCATGAATCGATCCCAAAAGTTTTCTTTTCTGTATGTACCTTCAATACATGTTTTACACTTTTCTTTGCCAAAAGTTTCAAACTGGGGTCTGCTAGTAGTCAGGGGCTGTCACCGTTATTTTTAATATCCCCCAGGAGGGTTAATGACTGAGAGTTGCTTTTTTCATTTCAGGCCAAGTGCGCTGCAAAACTATGGGGCCGTTAAGGCTGTGTGGGATCCCTTTTAGCGGGGTTCAAAACTGGTCATATGCCTGACCGCTCCTATTGTTTGACTCCTTAAGTTACTTTTATCCCCTTGCTTGCGATCTTAGAGACCGCCGTCTCAGCCGCCCCACGTGGGTGTCCGCCATGATGTCTCACTCACCGCACTTAGCTGTAAGTCCCAGCCTGTTCTCTTGCCACACGGAGCTTCTCGTGGCCGGTTTTTGTGAGTGCAAATGCTTCCCCAGTTGCTCCGGTCAGCGTGCTGTAGAATGAGGGTCAAGTGTTCCAAGTTTATTCAAGCATATCAGCCCTTATGCTCTGTGTACTGCCCGGAGCTTCTCAATCACGCAGCCATTACTTGGCTTCCCCAGGCTCCGCCCATAGTATTTAATTTAAAGTGCCATCCTTGCTCTTTGTGTGTGTGTGTGTGTGTATGTATATATATATATATATATATATATATATATATATATATATATATATATATACATACATACATACATACATACATACATACATACATACATACACACACACACACACACACACACATATAAATCTCAACAGTAGAACAAGAAGAAGAGATAGAGGTTTACAATAAAACCCAGTCAAAGACTGGGAATTCAGCACTCTTTTTAAAAAGAGTGCTGAATTCCCAGTCTTTGACGGGGTTTTATTGTAAACCTCTATCTCTTCTTGTTCTACTGTTGATAATTATTTAATGGGTCTGCACCATATGTACTAAATGCTACAACGGGAGACAAGAAGGCGCCGAAATAGGGTAATATCGCCAATACACTACGATATGCTGTGGTGATAGAAGCAATACTTACAAACGAAGCGGCACTACGGTGTGCCTGAAAAAGCAGACCGGGACCTCAGAGTCGCCCGGAAAACCACACACTGGCAAACAGCAAACCTCCGTCGATCACGTGGTTCGTCTGGCCAATCAGGATCCGATCAACACACACACCTTCCTCCAATCTCAATCAAAAATGATGTAAGTGCCGTACAGGTTGTTACGTAGAAAGCTCCCCAGCTGAAAGATGATCCGCTTCTCAGACGTCTCCTGGTACAACTCCCTTCTTTCTTTTCCCTCTCAAGCGTATTGTGGTCTCATCAGATTACTTTGTAAACTGCAGGATTCTCCCAGTCCTGTTTCTCTGGGCTTCAGCTGCTCACTGAGAGAGACTAAATGCTGACCATCTCACCAAACTTATATATGAGTAGGTTTTTTGTGTATATACTTAAGGATATCCAAATATACACTCACAACACTATTTAAATAATAGCAGTTTTTCCATCCATTTTCTTTAAAAAAAAAATATAAAAAAATATATATACAGTGAAACCTGCTTAAGACGGAATGGCATCGGACAAAGGAAATTTTCCGTCTTGGACAGGTTTCCGCCTTATACAGTTAGGGACTGATGGAGCGTCTTTTGACAATCCAAAATGGCATAATAATGTTACTGTATTGGTCATGAAGCCAGTCTGACCTGCACTGCTGCAAGAGAGTGTGGGAATGGTTTCCTGACCAATCAGGAAGTCGGGTGTGACCTGCTGCCTGGCTTCCTGATTGGCTGGGAAGCCATTTCCATGTTCCCTCGCGGCACTGCAGGTCTCCCTCTGACTGTCAGTTCCAGAATCGGAGCATTTGGGCGCAAATGCTAAGGATCAACACCATATCAGTATCAGTGCATCCCAGAATCAATTTCTTGTTTTGCAAGTATCAAAGACAATACAGTTTTTCTGCTTAATCATTACACCAGTTTTTTTTATTTATTTTTTATTTGGATTTACTTTTTTTTTCTAACAAATTAAATGGGTGAGAAAACATCAGTTGTATACAAACACAGTACAGTATTAAAAGATTAATTGTTGCATCAATTACTGTCTTTCCTCTTTACTTCACCATTGCCAGCTAACCATTCTTACATGATTTTCTCTTTTATTTTTGATAGCTTCATAAATTTGCATTTTGCTTCACTTAAATTTCTTAACGCATTGTTTTACAGACAACTTATCTTTTTTGTAGGCCTCAATCACTTTCACTTTTGCAGCGAGAGTAAAAGTGTTGCACTTTCTAGGAGCCATTCTGTGTCCCACACCCCTTCCGTTTCAGCGTCCGTTCCCACACCCCTTCCGTTTCAGCGTCCGTTCCCACACTACTTCTGTTTTGGCGTCTGTTCCGTAGTTTCAGCGTTCCCACACCACTTATGTTCCAGTGTTGCCACACCCCTTCCGCGTTACATTTTCCGGCTTATCCAGGTAGCTGAACATAATGTATATGCACTTAACACTGGGACTGCATTCCGTTTCCGTGTTGGACAGGTTCCGGCTTATCCAGGTAGTTAAACAATGTAAGTATAACACTAAGTGCCGGGACTGTGGAATATTTCCGTCATGGACAGGTTTCCGTGTTATACAGAGTCCGTCTTAGACAGTTTTCACTATATATATATATATATATATATATATATATATATATATATATATATATATATATATATATATATATATATATAAATCAATGTAAATATTTGCATAGTAAATTAGCACATCTAGGCAAGAATCCCCGCTTGCTTTTCCCAAGAAATACCTCATATACAATGTTACCAATGCACAAGAGAATTCTGGGTAAGTTATGCAAATTAGATATGCAAATTCTCAGGTTTATTTGCTTCAAAAATACTGTTTTAACACAGCTATCCTTTTAACAGGATTATTGCAGCAAATCAGAAATCACTCACTAGACAGCCTGTTTCGTTCTATTTGGAACTCATCAGTAGGAGATAGATTTCTGGTTGCTGCATTGGTAAAGCTATTTTCAAGGTTAAACCAAAATTCATTAAAATTATGGGGGGAGATAAAAAACTGAAATTAAAATCCTCCATGTCTCAAAATTAAATCAATGTAAATATTTGCATACGAAATTAGCACATCTAGGCAAGAATCCCCGCTTGCTTTCCCCCCAGAAATACCTCATATACAATGTTACCAATGCACAAGAGAATTCTGGGTAAGTTATGCAAATTAGATATGCAAATTCTCATCTTCTACAGATGAGTTCCAAATAGAACGAAACAGACTGTCTAGTGAGTGATTTCTGATTTGCTGCAATAATCCTGTTAAAAGGATAGCTGTGTTAAAACAGTATTTTTGAAGCAAAAAAACTGAGAATTTGCATAACTTACCCAGAATTCTCTTGTGCATTGGTAACATTGTATATGAGGTATTTCTGGGGAAAAGCAAGCAGGATTCTTGCCTAGATGTACTAATTTCCTATGCAAATATTTACATTGATTTAATTTTGAGACATGGAGGATTTTAATTTCAGTTTTTTATCTCCCCCCATAATTTTAATGAATTTATATATATATATATATATATATATATATATATATATATATATATATATATATATATATATATATATATATATATAGTTAGACGGAATCGAGCATATTTATATTTTGTGGAGGACGCACAAAATCAAGCCACGTACAAGGTTATCTTGGAAGAAAACTTGCTTCCTTCTGCTCTTAAAATATTCCCCAAATCTGGGGATTGGATGGAGGACCACCAGATTAAGACCCTATCAAGACCTTATAAAAGTAACGTATCAGGTATATTTACCATCATAAAAAAAAAGATAGAAAACTGTAAGAAAATATAACTATAAAAAGAGAGAATTTATGAATAACACACTACACTCAAGCTGACAGGAAAATATCACCTGAGCATCTCTATGTAAAAAAGGAAGATATTTTACCTTATAAGTTCCTCAGCTCAGCAGAGTAAGTTCTGTGTAAAATGTTATACTCAGCTGCAGCCCAGCTGCAGGTAAAAAATAAATAAATGAAGAAATGAACAACAGCCAATCAACATCAGCAGTGCTGAGGTTATGATCTCTTTTACTGTGATCTCATGAGATTTCATTGTAAACTTCCTTACACTGAATAGGGAAATAAGATGAGTGTGCACAAGGCTCAACCCCTTAGCTGTCCCGGGACAGACAAAGTGATTTGCTGCTTAGAAATCCTTTACAATGGGATGTGGCTACTGAGGAACTTTAGAGGTAAAATATCTTTCTTTTTTACATAGAGATGTTCAGGTGATATTTTCTAGTCAGCTTTTTACAGCTATGCTGCATCATTTTCAAGTGTTTAAACATTTGGGTATTATGGACCTTTAAGCAGTTACATTTATACACAATATGCTTTGTAGCTAAATCCTCACCCTTTGATTTAGACATGATGGCAAAACACTTTTTATTTTTGTTATATTTACAAATATCCTCTTCCTCTAATGACAAATAAGTTAAAACAGGAAGAAAACGTGTGTAAAACCATAAAGCATTTTACAACCTCATACTAAAATTTGGGTTAACGAACATAATATATATATATATATATATAATTTTAACGCTGATAATTTAGTTTAGTTTTTTTATGTTTGTGAGGAGTGTTGCCATCCACCAATAAAGCAGAAGACCTGCCAGTGACCAAGGCCCAGTTGCACTTTCTTAGCTTAAAATGAAAATAAACAGCTTTAAAGGGACAGTAAAGTCAAAATTAAACTTTCACGATTCTAATGGAGCCTGAAATTGTAAACAACTTTCCAATTTACTTCTATTATCACATTTGCTTTATTCTCTTTATTAAAAAGCATACCTACAGTAGGTAGGCTCTAGAGCAGGGTTTTTCAAACTTTTTTTCCCCAGGACCCAGTGCCATAATACCTTATACCTTTGCCATCCTATTTTTATGCTTGTTCTGAAAATGTCTGAAGTAATATACAACAAGTAGCAATTTTTGGCAAAGTTACAAAAATGTGTGCATACTTTATTCCTGATTGTAGTCAAACTTGTAAGTGTTGTAAAAGGTAATAACACACACACTCTCATACCACACACTCATACAACAGACAATCATACAACACAAACAAAACACACATTTTCATGTAACACACATACCACACACACACTTTCATATAACACACTCACCCCATACACTCTCTTACAACACACGCCACACCCACTCTCATACAACACACACACCACACCCACTCTCACACAACTCACACACCACACCCACTCTCACACAACACCCCACTCTCACACAACACACACGCCACACCCACTCTCACACAACACACGCCACACCCACTCTCACACAACTCACGCCACACCCACTCACACAACTCACGCCACACCCACTCTCACACAACTCACGCCACACCCACTCTCACACAACTCACACACACGCCACACCCACTCTCACACAACTCACACCACACCCACTCTCATACAACTCACACACGCCACACCCACTCTCATACAACACACACACATACACCACACCCACTCTCACACAACACACACATACGCCACACCCACTCTCATACAACACACACACATACACCACACCCACACAACACACACGCCACACCCACTCTCACACAACACACACACACTCTCATACAACACACACACGCCACAAACACTTTCACACAACTCAAACACCACACGCACTCACACATGCCACACCCACTCTCACACACCACACTCACTCTCACACACTCTCATACAACACACACACTTTCATACAACTCACACACCACAAACACACAAGTCACGACCCAGTAAGCATTATATTGTGACCCAGTAATGGGTCCCAAACAATGGTTTGAAGAACCCTGCTCTAGAGCATAATGCACTTCTGGGAGCTAGCTACTTATTGGTGTCTGCACATATATGCCATATTATGAAAATGTTGTTCAATTTTGTTATGTTGCTTTTACAAGGATGGTAAAGTCCACTTTAAAATTGCATGCTCTATCTGAATGATGAAAGCTTAAACAAATTTCCCAGTTACTTCTATTATCTAATATCCTGATCTCCTTTGTTGAAAAGCATACCTAGGTAGGCTCAGGAGCGGCAACGCACTACTGGGAGCTAGCTGCTTATTGGTGGTTGCACATATATGCCTCTTGTTATTGGCTCAATTAATGTGTTCAGCTAGCCCCCAGTAGTGCAGTGCTGCTTTTTCAACAAAGGATACCAAAAGAATGAAGCAACTTTGATAGTTGTTTAAAATTGCATCTGAACCATGAAAGAAAATTTTTGTGTTTCACGTGCCTTTAAATTCAAAATATTTTTGCATGAAAAAGGATAACATATTTCATGGTGCTCTTTCATATCCATAATTGAAAGGTTTAGTTTTCTCTCCCTTGAATTATCTATAACAACCCATAAAAGGAACATTAAACACCTTGAGATTCTAAAAAATGATGTTTAAAGGGTAATTTATAGTTGAAACATTGCATGCTCTAATTCATTAGAACATGTGACTTTAAAACTAGTGACCCTGAAGTGATATGTGTTTAACCCCCAAATAGTTAACATAGTTGAAGTACTGCTCGGGAGGAAAAAAGAATTGCTGGTCAGGAGTGGAAACTGCCGCTGATCCGATAAGAAGCACTAGTCCCATGACCCAGTTGTGCAGCTTTATACTGCTGCACCTATCACAGGACATTACAAATCCTAAGAGCCAGCGAACCTCAGCTTTGAATTTTTCTTGTGGTTTCTACCCATATCTATACAAATACCCTTGTTTAGCTAAAAAACAAACAAACAAAAAAAACTTAAAAGGGACATGAAACCCAAAATTTTACTTTCTTGATTCAGTTAGAGAATACAATTTTAAACAACTTTCCAATTTACTTCTATTATTTAATTAGCTTCCTTCTCTTGTTATCCTTTGCTGAAAAGGTTTATCTTGGCAAGCTCAAGAGCAGCCAAGAACCTAGGTTCTAGCTGTTGATTGGTAGCTGCATATATATATATACTGACTGTCATTGGCTCACCTGTGTGTTCAGTTAGAAACCAGTAGAGCATTGCTGTTCCTTCAACAAATGATACCAAGAGAATTAAACAAATTAGATAATAGAAGTACATTAGAAAGTTGTTTAGAATTTTATTCTCTATCTGAATCATGAAAGAAAATTTTTGGGTTTCATATCCCTTTAATAAAAATGAATTAATGGTTGACTCATCACTTGAACGTTAATTGTCTTAAAGGAATATGAAACCCAAACATTTTATTTTGCGATTCAGACAAGAGCATACCATTTTTAAACATTTTCCAATTTACTTCTATTATCAAATTTGCTTTGTTCCTATGGCATTCTTTGTTGAAGAGATATCAAGGTAGGTGTAGGGAGCACTACAAGTGCTGCCATCTAGTGCATCTAGCATTCTTGCAAAACGTCTGTCATATGTTGCTACAGACATGGTTAGGCTTCTGAGCTTACATCTCTGTTTTTCAACAAAAGGCACAAAGAGAACAGAGAAAAATTGATAATAGAACTTAATTAGAAAGATGTTTAAAGGGACAGTCAAATCCAAAAAAAATAAAAATAAAAAAAAAATGCCATGATTCAGATAGGGCATGTAATTTTAAACAACTTTCCAATGTACTTTTATCACCAGTTTTGCTTTGTTCTCTTGGTATTCTTAGTTGAAAGCTAAATCTAGGTTAATGTGCTAATTTCTTAGACCTTGAAGGCTGCCTCCAATCTGAAAGCATTTTGACAGTTTTTCACCACTAGAGGGCGTTAGTTCAACTGTTTCATATAGATAACATTGAGCTCATGCTTGTGAAGTTACCCTGGAGTGAGCACTGATTGGCTAAAATGCAAGTCTGTCAAAAGAACTGAAATAAGGGGGCAGTTTGCAGAGGCTTAGATACAAGGTAATCACAGAGATAAAAAGTATATTAATATAACTGTGTTGGTTATGCAAAACTTGGGTATGGGTAATAAAGGGATTATCTATCTATTTAAACAACAAAAATTCTGGTGTTGACTGTCCCTTTAAAATCGCATGCTCTATCTGAATCATGAAAGAAAAATGTTGGGTTTCATAACCCTTTAATATTTTTATGGCTTCTAAATCTGTTTATCAACTCATAAACTATATGATATAAGAAAAAAAGCTTTCCAGTTTTTTTTGCTTATCAAAGTCTAGTTATTAATAAAGGGACGGCTTTTCTTTAATGTGTTTCCAATGATCCATTTTACCTGCTGAAATATATTAAAATTGTTTACACATAGCTCCTTTGACTTTATTTCCACATCTGAAATAGCTGATTTTTTCCCTGTGGTATCCTTACCTATTCTGAAAATTTCTATTACTTAAAGGGACAGTCTACTCCAGAATTTTTACGGTTTAAAAAATAGATAATCCCTTTATTACCCATTCCCCAGTTTTGCATAACCAACATTATTCTATTAATATACTTGTTACCACTGTGATTACCTTGTATCTAAGCCTCTGCAGACGGCCCCCATATTTTAGTTCTGTTGACAGACTAGCATTTTAGCCAATCAGTAACTCCACAGGCATGAGCACAATATTATTTATATGGCCCACATAAACTATTACTGTGTAGTTGTGAAAAACTGTCAAATGCATTCAGATAAGAGGCGGCCTTCAAGGGCTTAGAAATTAGCATATGAGCCTACCTAGGTTTAACTTTCAACTAAGAATACCAAGAAAACAAAGCAAATTTGATGATAAAAGTAAATTGGAATTAGGAGCTAGCTGAGCATATCGAGTGAGCCAATAACAAGAGGCAAATATGTGCAGCCACCAATCATAGGTATCTTCCAATATTGCATTGCTGCTCGTTCAACAAAGGATACCAGAAGAATAAAGCATATTAGATAATAGAAGTAAATGGGAAACTTGTTTAAAATGACATGCTCTATCTGAATTATGAAATGAGATGGCTGGCCTGACCCTATCCACCCCAGTACTTCATAAAGTGACCACAGTAGTCAGTGACATGGTCCACCTCCCATACTGTATATAGTGGTACTGTATAGTGACACTGTTTACCCCCTGCCCCCCCCCCCCCATGCTGTAGTAACAAGGTCTGTAATTTGCTGGTTCCACAAACATACACAAACACACATACATGCATAAATACACACACACACCATACACACACACATAAACACCAATGGGTAAAACAGAAACACTAACCCCTGTAGGCATGTCACACTCACATGATATCAGTGCAGGCAGTGGTAGGTTAACGTTTTTTATTTAAACAAAAAATATTTTTTTTTTTTTAGCTGGGCCCCCACCCTCAGGGGCCCAGTCGCACCTGCGACCTCTGCACCCACTGTAGTTTCGCCCCTGAGTAGAAGACAAAGTGACCTGTAGAACTTTTTAAATGGAAGCTTGAATAAGCCTAGTATCAATATTATTATGGGGTATTAGTACATTCCAGTCGAATGAAATTTTCTCCAGAATAGATGCACCCTTAAAAGAACAAAAAATTGGTAACATGGTGAAACTGGCATATGCCCGTTTTTAACCAACACTAGCCAACTTTCCAAGTTCTCCAAAACCCAGCACCAACCCGATTCATTCATTAACTCTAGAGCAAAATGTCTTGCTTGAAGATATGCAAAGAACTCCTTATTGGAAAGATTACATTATTCCTTAAAGGGACAGTATACACTCATTTTCATATAACTGCATGTAATAGACACTACTATAAAGAATAAGATGCACAGATACTGATATAAAAATCCAGTATAAAATTGTTTAAAAACTTACTTAGAAGCTTTCAGTTTAGCTCTGTTGAAAAGGCAGTTGGAAAGCCCACTGCAAGTGGTAAATAAGACACCCCCCCCCCTTCTTTTGCATATGAAAAGACCCTTTACACAAACAGGAGCAAGCTGGAGAAGGTAGCTGACGGTATTCAAATAAAACTTTGGGGCTTGGTTAGGAGTCTGAAAATCAGAGCAATGTTATTTAAAAATAAGCAAAATTATACATTTTTAAGAAAAACAAACTTTATGGGCTTTATAAATAGATCATCTACAAAACATTTATGCAAAGAAAAAATTAGTGTATAATGGCCCTTTAAGTACACCAAAGGTTTTAACACACTGTCTATCTTTATCTATTAAATGGGAAACCCTATGAAGACCTAGATTATGCCACCTTTTAAAGGGCGCCGAGTGCATGAAATTTAGGGTTCCCCAAAAATGGTAAATAATTAGAAACGTTACAGTCTAAAGCCAGAAGATTGCTGATCTTCCACCAGATCTTCAAAAGGTTTGAAAACTGTTTTGAGCTTTTTTTTTTTTATTTCTTGAGGTACCAATTTGGGTTTGCAATGGATTAAAACTACAGGAAGAAATGGGTAACATGCATTTTTTTTCCAGTTCGTTATCTGTAACATAGTCATTGTAAAAAATCCAATCTGCCACTATACGTGCAAGAAAAGTAAAATTATATAAGCGCAGATCTGGTAACGCAAACCCTCCATATTTTCTAGGAAGTAAAGTTTGGATAAAGAAATCCTGGGGTTTTTATTTTTCAAAAAAAAACTTCTCAGTGCAGTATTAAACAGCCTAATGTGCCTTCCTTTAAGGATTATTGGAAAATTCTGAAGAACATAAAATAATTTCGTGAGAAGAACCATCTTGAACAGAGCTACCCGATCTGAGATGTATAATGGAAGATTTTGCCAGTTTTTTCATTTCTCTTTAATATTTGTCAGAACTGGAGGAATATTAAGAGTATAGGCATTATCTGGATTGGAAGAAATAAAAACACTGAGGTATTTAAATGAATCTGTGACAACCCTGAAAGGTATATTTAGAGGGGAGTCCTTGTTTTTCCTAAGCCATAAGAGCTCAGACTTTGAAGCATTGACCCTGTAACCTGAAAAGGATCCAAATTGATCAATTGATAGAAGTTTAGGTATATTAATTCTAGTATTCGCTAGATACAGGAGAATATCATCAGCATAGAGAGCTATTTTGAGCTCCTTCTTACCTATTTTAATACCTTCCAATTGATGTCTAACCATAATTACTAAAGGTTCAATGGAGACGTCAAAAAGGAGGGGAGAGAGAGGACATCCCTGCCGTGAGAGCATGCAATTTTAAACAACTTTGTAATTTACTTCTAATATCACATTTTCTTAATTTTCTTGGCATCTTTTGTTGAAAAGCAAGGAATTAAGCTCAGGCGTACGCACATGTTTGGAGTACTTTACATGTCAACAGTTTTGCAAGACCACTAGATGGCAGCACCATTTCCTACCATGTAGTGCTCCAGACAATTACCTAAGAATAACATGGGTAAGAAGCAAATTTAATAATAGAAAATAAATTTGAAACTTTTTTTAAATGTTGTGCTCTATGTGAATCATAGAAGAAAATGTTTGGGTTTCATAGCCTTATAATATTGGCTTTCCTAAGGTAGAACACTGCTATACACTTTAATATATTGACTTCCATATCACTTTAAAAGCTTTTAACATTATCAACTGAATGCGGACTACTCACAAAAGAGATATTAGCTCTTTCTCAAAATATTTTGGCAATCAGCCTAACAAAAATCACAAGGAAACACACAACTGAATGAGATCCAAGATGTATTTTATTCTCTGAATTTTTATATATTGCTTTACAGTTTGTTTACCATCCTTTTAACCCTCAGCTGTCAAAGAGGAAGTAACACAGCACTTTCTGGCAACCGCGTGGAAGTTATTTTAACTGCTGGGTAATTATTTGTCTCTTGTTATAGAAAAGTTTGCAATTACTTAGACAAAAGAAAATTCTAAGGGAAAAAATAAATAAAATGTTCTTATCTGTTATTAGAGCAGTTTACTTTGCATGTCTCATTGTATGTGTTTAAACCACACAAATCATGCACAGGAATCACAACAGATTTAGCTCCTGTGCAAGGAACAGCTGTTGAACCAATTAGAAGCAACATTTGCATGTAACTTCCGACTGTGTACTGCTTGGGAACTGCAATGGGACTTTATCTATGTAAGACCTTTTTGCAAGGTTTAAATTTGCAGTTTACACCTTAGTCATCTTAAAGTCTTACATTAGATTAAGCTGCAAATAGTCTCCTGAACCCTTTCTATATCATGCAGCAGGAACAGTAAACATTTTTTTTTTTAAATGAATATTGTTTATGGCCAGTTTGAAATGGCTGCCAAGCTCTGCCCACTGATGACATCACAATCTGGGCTGCATCTATGCACTCTGCTGAAAAGTATTGACAGTCTGTTGAATCCAACTAGTGAGTCTTTTGTGATTGGACACCATATGCAGCCCAGATCATGATGTCATTAGTGGGCTGAGCTTGGCAGCCATTTCAAAGTGGCCAGAAACAATATTAATTTCAAAATATCTGTTTTACTGTTCATGCTGCATGATATAGAAAGGGGTGCAGGAGGCTATTTGCAGCTTAATTTAAGGTAAGATTTAAAGCTGACTAATGTAGACTGTCTCTTTAACAATTAGCAAGGGGCATTATTGCCAAAATAAAATGCTCTAACAACTTATTGTAGACCATGTTACTTGTGCTCTAGAATGTTCCTTTAAAGAGCACATCATCGTACAAAAAAAATCAAATGTTCTAATTTGTTAGAGCATGTCATTTTAGCACTTGCAAACCCTGCAATGCTACATGTTTAACCACTTCAAATGGGTTAAAGACATTTTAGAAGTTCTCTAATAATGGGTGCTTCCATTATGTAAACTAGGTTACAATGCAGGCAAATAAAGGAGAGTTGCTGCACATGTGCAAACAAGTCAGTCAGCACTGGAAGGTGGAAAACTATATAGTGCAACATGAGAGCACCCATAACTAGAGGGAAGCTGGGAATAACAACATTACTTTGCTTATACAGTGTATTTGGTGTTTAATGTCCCTTTAAAGAGCTGCAGAGAACTGCTGAGCCAATCAGGAAAGGCAGCTGCAAAGTTGAGTTGTGCGACTGCTACTGCTGATCGGCTTATCAGCTGGGGACCAGCAATACTCTGCAACTCTCAAGAGGCATCACAAAAGGGGTGAACATATATTGAAACACAAAGCAATTCAAAAGTTGCATGTAATGTTTGCACTATAATGTCTCTAACACTAAAAATTGCAAAACATTGATAAATGTTTAATCATTATACACACAAATATATATATATATATATATATATATATATATATATATATATATATATATATATATATATGTGCTAAAATATATTTTAACATACTACTTATGTACTACATAATATTATTTTGAAGTAGGGAGAAAAACAAGAATTTAAAAAGTAATAAATATAAAAATGTTGTTGTTGGGGTTTAAAATGCAAAACTTATCTGAGTTCCAACAGTATATTTAGTGAAAAGGCAATTGTTAAAGTGTCATATGCAAGAAAAAAAAAAAGTTGGAAAAGTCAACAGGATGTACATTATAAAGGGTGCTGCTTTACAGGAAAAGAATAAACAGTAGTCAGGTGATTTAAAAAAGAGAGAAAATGACGCACTCATTTGTTAGAGCATGTCATTTTATAACTATTGACCCTACAAACTGCTATGTTGAGCCCCTCGCAGAAAACAGCTTATCACGAGCATCAACTGCTGCTGACCCAAACAGCAGTGTTAGTCACACTACCCTGCTGGCTCAGCTGCAGTTTCTGCTTGGAACCAGTTGTTCTCTGCAGCTCCAGAGTGATACTTTACCTATGTGCTTAACCCAGAGTGAGGGCTAAGCACGTAGATTTGCAGAGTCAATAGTGATAAAATTACATGCGCTAACTAATAAGAGTATGTAATTTGTTTCCCTAAATTGACCCTTTAACTGACCAAACTACATAGAGTAGAAAGAAAATCAGAGACTAATCAGTAAAATGGTGCAGGACTGCCCAGATGTATATTTTTGGATAACATAAGCAAGAAATTTAGGATCTCTCTTCTTTGACAGATTTAGTTAGAGGACATTCTAGTGAAAAAATAAATAAATAATGTATGTGTAAACATTAAAACACTATCACTCTGGCAGTGAAAAACTTAAAGGGACAGTCAACACCAGAATTTTTGTTGTTTTAAAAGATAGATAATCCCTTAATTACCCATTGCCCAGTTTTGCATAACCAACACGGTTATATAAATACTCTTTTTACCTCTGTAATTACCTTGTATCTAAGCCTCTGCAGACTGCCCCCTTATTTCAGTTCTTTGGACAGACTTGCATTTTAGCCAATCAGTGCTCACTCCTTGGTAAATTCACATGCATGAGCTCAATGTTATCTATATGAAACACATGAACTAATACCCTTTTAGTGGTGAAAAACTGTCAAAATGCATTTAGATTAGAGGCGGCCTTTCAAGGTCTAAGAAATTAGCATTTGAACCTACTAGGTTTAGCTTTCAACTACGAATACCAAGAGAACAAAGCAAAATTGGTTATAAAAGTAAATTGGAAAGTCGTTTAAAATGACATGCCCTATTTGAATCATGAAAGTTTATTTTGGACTTGACTGTCCCATAAAAGAGATATGAAACCCCAAAAACTATTTTGTGATTCAGACAGAGCATACCACTTTAGAAAAAAGTTTCCAATTTACTTCTATAATTAACATTTCTTCATTCCCATGATATTCTGCGTTGAAAAGATACCTAGGTAGGCATCTGCTTTTCAACAAATATACCAAGAGAACGAAGAAGAAAAAAATATTAGAAGTAAATTAAACTTGTTTAAAATTGCATTCTCTTTCTTAAGCATGAAAGAAAATGTTTGTGTTTCATGTCCCTTTAACAGAGCAGTTTTAAAAACACAAATATATTGCAAAAAAATGCCTTTAATGGTAGTTGAAGTGCACTGTGGTGCATATATAAAACACCAATATTTTGTCATTTTAACAATTTTATTTTAAAAATAGCACACCGCTAAATTTATTTAAAAAAACAGTAGACCATTTCTAATTTAATTTATAAATACATAAAAAGACAGTAAACGTTGTGGACAAAGCAGCCAACAGCTTTACCTAGCACAGGGGCCTACTACATGTAGTGGAATGGTGCCACGGGGCGTGCTATAATTCGAAAGTAAGTCCATGACACACTGTTTAAAAAAAAAAAAAAACTGACCTCAAATTATTTATTTTAACCTCTCTTTTAAGATGGAAGGCTATCTCCTATGTTACATAATTCTGCAAATAGTGCAGAATTATGGAACATTCACCACGTTTACAGTCCCTTTAATTCAGACATGCTCAAACTTTGCCCTCCAGAGGTTTTGGAACTACATTTCCCATGATGATCAGCCAGCTGATATGCAGGCTGAGCATCATGGGAAATGTAGTTCCAAAACTGTCTGCTTTAATTATTCAATTTTCCACTCAATTAAAACTTTTTTACAAATGTTATATATCACCATATATAGAGTCAACAAGATATTTCAAATGCATTACATAGTATTCTAAATTTAACCCCTTAGTTGTTAAAATAGGATAAAGCCGCCCTTCTAGGAAATAAGAATTTTGTGTTAATTTGAAACATATATATTATATGAATGGTTAGATATTTTATATCTATTCATGTACACATTCCATAGTGCAAAAATGAATACATTTTATCTTGTTTTAAAATTGTCATTGAAAAATATACATATAAAATCCTGTGCTGCTATACTACTATGTATGCCATAGAAAATTATACAAAACTGTGTATCATCTATCTATCTATCTATCTATCTGTTTTTGCTTTTTATAGTGTGATATTTCTCCTATTATGATATTTATGCAAACTAAGGTTATTTTCCATACAAAAATAAAATACAAAACGCTTGTCCTGATAAAAAAAAACAAGGTATAAATTTGTGCAGGTACCTCACAGGAAAAAAAACCTAAAATGTATGTGCAAATGTAATGAGGGCCACACAACTAAAATCACCTCCAGCACAAAGGTGTGAAAATGGCTTAGCAGTGAAAGGGTTATACAGTATGTTTGATTACAGTGAAACTGAATATAAAAATCAATAAATACAATGAACTAATAAAAACGCAAATACTATAAACTCAAGGAATTAAAGTGAAATTTCAAGCCAATTATTCTGTTATGTTAAAAAAGACAAAGGATTATGAAAAGTATTATGTGTTCATTCTGAAAGGCAGTAACTGTTATTTGCTGTAAAATATTAAATGAGTAAGGTTAATAATAGTGTGGGCAGATTAAGGTAGACACAGGTCACTAGTTCAAAAACAGGAATGAAAAAACAATTGAATTAACGTTTTGATCTAATATGCAAAGCCAAAAGCATTTACCTATCTTGAAATCAGCATATAATAAAAAAGACATCTCTATGGACATGAATAAATTGGAAATATAGAATAGACGTTTTCTTTTAATTGCAAGTACTCTTTCACTTTATTCCATGCTTTATATTAAAGTGATGGTAAACTTTTCATGTTTTAAAATTTAGGTCCGGAATCTAATTCATATTTTACAGGGACTTTAATTGATCACTTCTAATGAAGATGCGCTGTAACGTACATTTTAATCTAGCTGTGCCATTCTAATACCCAGCAATCTAGCCACCCACTTCAAAACTTAAATTTTTTGGTGAGCGAACACTTTGAACTATTGTCCAATCGGCGCTCTGTCTACAAAAAAAAAAAAAAAAATGCTGTATGGCTTGAGTACTGATTGGAGACCAGTTGAAACCTTTAGCTCCAAAAAAATATAAGTTTTAAAGTAGGGGGCCAGAGCGCAGGGTATTAGAATGCATGGCTAGATTAAAAAGTAAGTTACAGCGCATCTTCATTAGAAGTTGTCAATTAAAGTCCATCTAAATATTGCTTAGTTTCCATAACTTTAATAAACTGATTTTTTTACTTACAATATGAATGGAGTACGGCTAGAGCACTGATTGCAGAGCAGTTGAAACCGTTAGCTCCCAAAAGTGGGTGGCTGGAGCGAAGGGTATTGGAATGGGGCGGCTAGATTGAAAACTAATTTACAGCGCATCTTCATTAGAGGTGATCAATTAAATTGATTGTAAATGTTACCAATGTAGTGCACAGTATATAAAATTAGGGGCACTTTAATTCATTACATTTTTAAGGACCCTTCATTTGTAAAATATTTACCATTTAGTGATGGTAAACATTGCGCCGTTCCAACGCCTGCATCTCATACTTTATTTTGCTGAACGATGACGAATCCAGCTTCATCCAATCGTTGCGCGCCCCATTTGGCATACAGCTCGTGGGGCACACAACGATTGAAGCTGGATTTGTCATCAATCAGCAAAATAAAGTATGAGATGCGAGCGGAGGAACGGCATTATGTTTGCCATCACTAAATGGTAAATATTTTACAAATGAAGCTTCCTTAAAAAAAAAAAAAAAAAATTATGAATTAAAGTGCAACTATTTTTAAGAATAATTGTATATACTGTGCACTACATTGCTAAAGTTTACAATCACTTTAAAGTCCATCTAAAATGTTGCTTAGTTTTCAGACCTGCTTTTAAAACAGGTCAAGTGTAAATTTAATAAACTTTGATATTTTTTTTACTTACAATATGAATGAAGTATCTATTAAACACCACACTTATTATGCTTCATGTAGCACACTGTAGATCTACTGGAGTAAACAAAAAAACCAACATACTATACAACATATATTGAATTATAGTCATTTATGAGTTCATGTGTGTAAACTTGCAGGGATGACCTCCTGTAAGCAACATAAAAAGTTACCAGTTATTCCTGATATTTAAGTGCATGTGTAAACATAAATATTTATCCATAAACACAAACACCAATACAATCAGCTAACATTACAAATTTTAGAGCATGTAAAAGTGAATATACATAATGTGCTGCTACATTATATACAAAGTGTACGTTTACTGTAAACAGGGCGTTCTCATACTCTGAGAATATCAACAGATCTTGCTGAGCATACAACCATCATTACACTAACAGAATGCACTGCATGATCAACACGTGGTATGAGCTAATAGCTTTTATATTGATCAACGCTATGGCTATAGTAAAAAGTATGATCTGTTCTGTACCTGGGAAGTAAGACCCTGCTCTTCATCCTCCTGTCCGGCAAGTACCCTGCGGAGCTTGTCCATGCTTCCCCTGGAATGCCTGTCACTAGCACGCTCACACCAGCAGATCTGTCACACGCACCTATCTCACTAATAGATTCCTCTCCATACACTCAGCCTGAGCACAATTCTATTGACGACTATCTCTGTATCCCACCAATGCACCAGTTGCACCATACGATCACTACTCGCTGTCACTTCTCCCTGTGTAGTCTCTCTACGGCCCCGCCCCAAAACCAGGAACCAACCCCTACCACGTGACACGAGAACCACTACAATCCCTTGACGCCAGCGCGTCATCATTTGGGGAATGTCAATAAAAGCTGCTTCCGCCATCCATTTTCCGGTTTGGGGGATGTTGATTTTTAAGGGATGACGTTAGCGTTTGTTAGTGTCGGTTCCTTTGTTATTAGAACTGAAAGTAACGTTTAGCGGAGAGTTTTTTTAATACTTTCTTTCTTCATTCATTACTTGGTGCTGTATTTTGTAAAAAATATTTAATACAGACGTAAGCGTTTATGGTTACTTAGGGTTCCTGGTGTGCAGCGTGGCGTTTTACTAGTTTATCACGGACTGAGGGGACTTTAAAAAATAATAATAATAGTAATGAAAATTCCTTTATTTACAATGTATAGAGGATATTTTTTTTAATATAAATTTAACAGTTCCTTGCATGCTATACCATGTATAATTGTAAATGATCTTCCAGTATAATTCCATATCATATGATTACACAGACACCACAAAGTATTGTGGGTTGAATAGAAATATTTATGTACTATTTAGAACTGAGGTAAAAATTAAAAAATAAACATTTTTTTTAATAGAACTGACCTGTAGGGTGCTATAATAATAATAATAATACATCCTATGATCCAAGCACTGATAGTCTTCCAAGCTCTGTACATCTCTCACTGTTCCACCACTTTACATAATTTTTCCATTTTTTTTGCCTCCCCCCCCCCAGTACATTTTAACCTAATAATGGGTGAAGCCTAACACCAAAAAACTAAAAAGTTACTTAGAGACCACCAGACAACAGTTGCCACACATACAGGTTTCATCACCAGGCGAGTCCAATAATCTGTTGAAACTTCATGAGCTATCCTCCCAGTGTTCTGGGCCTGATTATCAGAAACACTCTGGAGTGGCTAGAAAAATATTTTTTCTTTTTAAAACATTATATTGTGTTTCTGTCACCTCCCTCTCAAGCTATAATTTGCATTTCTAAAATTATAAGGGACCTTTCAGTACTGACCCAGACCACTAGATGAGAGATCTTTAGGGAATCGGGCCCTTAGAGTAAAGGAGGGAGAGATTTGTGACCACACTGATTGCCTTTTGAGAGATTATCTTGTGCAGTCACAGAGTGCTAATGTAATGCTCTGAAGAGAAAACATAAAGTACAGCTGCACCAAGTATTTTCAGTGCTGGGGTAGACAGCAATCGTTAGGTGCAGTCCTCATGAAGTATATGGAAGATAGGACACAAAGGGTACAGCTTAGTCAAATGTCTGCTGTGCTTGAGAAAGGAGGAAAGGAAGCATAGGGTGCAGCTAAGCTGAGGAAGTAAGGCAGCCACAGTGTCATTGCAGTACTGAGAGAGGGAGAAAGAGTAACAGGTATATATAAATCCTACCACTTAGGGGAATGAGACTGCACTGGAGTAAAATGCGCTGCTTTATTGGTCCTGCACAAGGTGCACCTCTTTTGCACATAGGATGTGTTGAAATAGTGGGTTAAATGAATAGCCACACCTACATCATACCCCCTATAACAGCCTCTTAAAAGAGTCCTGGAAATGGATAGGAATAAGGTGGTTAAACATAAAAATAAAAGAAATGTAATAATATAAATGTATCATGAACCCCCGTGGGACTTTAAGAATACTCTTCGCACCCACGCATTACCTTTTATAATATGTGTATGGCTTAAAGGGAAAGCCAAACTAAAACTTGAATGATTCAGATAAAGCATGCAATTACAAGGCACTTTTAAATTCACTTCTAATTTCAAATCTATTTTGTTTTCTTAGTAGCCTTTGTACATATTCTACATAACTCTGAGCTAGCTGGTGATTAGTGGCTACCCACGTTTGTCTCTTGCTATTGGTTCACCAGATGTTTTCAGCTAATTTCCAGTGGTGCATCGCTGCCCTGTAGCTGACTTTAACTTTTAGTTTTATATCCCTTTAACCCCTTAATGACCACAGCACTTTTCCATTTTCTGACCGTTTGGGACCAAGGCTATTTTTACATTTCTGTGGTGTTTGTGTTTAGCTGTAATTTTACTCTTACTCATTTACTGTACCCACACATATTATATACCGTTTTTCTCGCCATTAAATGGACTTTCTAAAGATACCATTATTTTCATCATATCTTATAATTTACTATAAAAAAAATATAAAATATGAGGAAAAAATGGAAAAAAACACACTTTTTCTAACTTTGACCCCCAAAATCTGTTACACATCTGCAACCACCAAAAAACACTCTTGCTAAATAGTTTCCAAATTTTGTCCTGAGTTTAGAAATACCCAATGTTTACATGTTCTTTGCTTTTTTTTGCAAGTTATAGGGCAATAAATACAAGAAGCACTTTGCTATTTCCAAACCACTTTTTTTCAAACTTAGCGCTAGTTACATTGGAACACTGATATCTTCCAGGAATCCCTGAATATCCCTTGACATGTATATATTTTTTTTAGAAGACATCCCAAAGTATTGATCTAGGCCCATTTTGGTATATTTCATGCCACCATTTCACCGCCAAATGCGATCAAATAAAAAAAAATGTTCACTCTTTCACACATTTTGTTACAAACTTTAGGTTTCTCACTGAATTTATTTACAAACAGCTCGTGCAATTATGACACAAATGGTTGTAAATGCTTCTCTGGAATCCCTTTTTTCATAAATAGCAGACATATATGGATTTGGTGTTGCTTTTTGGTAATTAGAAGGCCGCTAAATGCCACTGCGCACCACACGTGTATTATGCCCAGCAATGAAGGGGTTAATTAGGTAGCATGTAGGGAGCTTGTAGGGTTAATTTTAGCTTTATTGTAGTGTAGTAGACAACCCTAAGTATTGATCTAGGCCCATTTTGGTATATTTCATGCCACCATTTCAACGCCAAATTCGATTAAATAAAAAAAAAAGTAAAATTTTTCACAATTTTAGGTTTCTCACTGAAATCATTTACAAACAGCTTGTGCAATTATGGCACAAATGGTTGTAAATGCTTCTCTGGGATCCCCTTTGTTGAGAAATAGCAGACATACATGGCTTTGGTGTTGCTTTTTGGTGATTAGAAGGCCGCTAAATGCCGCTGCGCATCACATGTGTATTATGGCTAGCAGTGAAGGGGTTAATTAGGTAGCATGTAGGGAGCTTGCAGGGTTAATTTTAGCTTTAGTGTAGAGATCAGCCTCCCACCTGACACATTACACCCCCTGATCCCTCCCAAACAGCTCTCTTCCCTCCCCCACCCCACAATTGTCCCCGCCATGTTAAGTACTGGCAGAAAGTCTGCCAGTACTAAAAAAAAGCTATCCTTGATAAAAAATAAATAAAAAAAAAAGGCATATTTACATATGCTGCTCTGGAGGATCCCCCCTTAGCCCCCAACCTCCCTGATACCCCCCAAACACCTCTTTACCCATCCCCCTCTAACTTATTAGTAGCCATCTTTGGTACTGGCAGCTGTCTGCCAGTACCCAGTTTATAGTAAAATATGTTTTTATTATTTTTTTTAAATAATTTTCTGTAGTGTAGCTTGCCCCCCCCCAAAAGACCAACCCACCACCCCTCCCAGATCTCTTAGATCGACATATATGTAATTATATTTGGCAATCACTGCCACTTTTCTCCCATCACTTTTCTGTAGTGTAGCAGTTCCCACCCGCTTCCTACCCCCGCGCACCCTCGTGCACCCGGCGTTCCCGCCCACGATCCCGCCCCCCTCCACATGATACAGCCCATCGATGGCCGCCCACCCGCCTCCCAGACTGGCTCCCACCCACCAACGAAACCGGCCATCGATGTCCGGTACAGAGAGGGCCACAGAGTGGCTCTCTCTGCATCGGATGGCCAAGGGGGGTTATTGCAGGATGCCTCGATGTTGAGGCATCACTGCAATAACCGGAAAGCAGCTGGAAGCGAGCAGGATCGCTTCCAGCTGCTTTCCAGACCAAGGACGTACGCCACACGTCCTCGGTCATTAACTGTATTTTTTTTGAGGACGTGTGGCGTACGTCCTTGGTCGTTAAGGGGTTAAACATTAAAAAACATGCCAGAGTTTAAATTCTCACTTAAATGAGAAAAAAAGCTGAGAAATGTAAACAGAAGGCTAACCATTGTGTTTTTCTTTGGGGGGGGGGGGGGGATGCAGAGTTTAGGTTTTGACTTTGTATTAAGACATTATTGAAACAAGGAACTTCTCTGACTTTTTGTGACTGAGTTAGAACATACTCTGGAAAAAAAATAGTTTTTTTTTTGTTGTCGCTATTTAAAAAAAAAAAAAGACGAAAGGCCCTTTAAATTTTCATAGTAGGCATGGCAATCTGGATTATTCGTTAGGAAACAAATGCCGAATATGGCCTCTGCATTTGGCGGAGACAAAACAAAAAGTATATTTTTTCTTAAATAATATTAAAAATGGCAAAGTGGCCACTGCTGTTAATTTGATCACCTTACTAAATTGTCATCAAGGGTAGCCACATGTAAAATAGAGGCCTATACAGTCTTTTGAGGGTTATAATATAGATTAGAGAAGCTCAATTGTGTTGTACAGAAATAAAAGCACTTTTTTTTTTTTTTTTGCAAGGTGTTCACTGTTACCTCAGTGATCACCTGACTATACAAACACAAATCATATTTGTTTTAAGAAAGGGACTTGTCTTATAGAAAATAAACTTTATTTGGATCTCTAGACATACCAGTTTTTTTTATTTTTTTTTTTATTTATTTTTATTGTGCATATGTCTCATTCCCTAGCAATTCCCCATGCAGTAGTGCTCCAAGATCATCATTTGAAAGAGCAGGCAATTCTCGTTTAAACGAGGGATCTTGGAGGTTTGTAGCTGCTAAGGGAACTGAGATTGATGTGCTTGATAAACCTCCCCCTGCCCAGCTCCCTTGCAGCAATACTAAGCTTCCTGGTGCTGCCACTTTTGTGACATCCCCGGCACTCCCATGAAGCCTGGGAGTGCTGCCCACTAGGCTACGAACAATACCCAGCCTGTAGTGGAGGGGATCGCTGAAAACAGAGTTTGATTGGCGATCCCCCTGCATAATGAAAAGGATTCATGTGCGCACAGGTGGTGCTCATCATGCACATAATAGAGGTTAAGGTCTTATGAGGCGCAACCGGCCATGATGTGGAGGATTCTCTGTTTTTGCTCAAGAGATAAACAACCCTAGTCACTGTTATTGACTAACTGGACTCAAGTAAAGCTTTAATAAATTCTTAGTTTTGTGTAGCCAGTGAGGATTTATGTGGCAAAAACTTTGATAAACAGGTTACCTTTGTCTATTTTTAAGTATGTTAGTTTATTTTTTAATTTGGATACATCATGGCTAACCAAAATTTGCAGAATCTTCAAAAACTAAATTATGGTTGTTAAGCACAAAATGGAAGTTATTTATTTAGAAATACAAAATGGGCACTGGGGGACAGGAGATATGTATAGTTTAATTTGTCTAAATCTAGCAAATAATGCTGGAGTAGCTTTACAACAACCCACATATCACAATATACAAGAGAATTATAGCCCAGCAATACATATAATTATAAATGTTAATAATGAAGAAACCATAGAGATCTTAGGCAGACCTCCTGTTATCCCTGCAGGGATACAAAGACATGGTCCTATAGCCTTAAATGAAATGTGGGGAACACCTATAATCAGATATGTATAGTCCAGTAAAGGAAAATCAGATAACGCCAAAGGCAAGAGATGTACAAACAGAAACGCATGACCTTGTAGGAAAAAATAGAATTTTAAGACATATATACTTTCACAAATCTTAAACAGTGGAATATTTTAAATGACAGGATTTTAAAGTCTGCTCAGGCTACAAGCATTCCAATGTCAAATATAAAAGCAACAATTAGATAAGTACCATCAAATTCAGAAGACTTTGTCCTTTGGCTTAATGATCGGACACATGCATTGTATATAGGGTTTATTCAAGTCCTAATCCATTTAAAAACAAAAACAAAAAAACTCTAATGAATGCCATTACCTCCTGGGTTATTAATTACTTTAGTTAAAGCAGTCATGGTAAAGTTACTTTAGCCTCTTTAGTGGATACTTTAGGAATGGTAACATAAAAATAGTGGCATTGTGGCAGCATATTTATTTGGACTAAGATTTACAGAAAATAATTATGAGATGGTGAGGGGTTGTTTAACCCCTTAATGACCACAGCACTTTTTCATTTTCTGTCCGTTTGGGACCAAGGCTATTTTTACATTTCTGCAGTGTTTGTGTTTAGCTGTAATTTTCTTCTTACTCATTTACTGTAACCACACATATTATATACCGTTTTTCTCGCCATTAAATGGACTTTCTAAAGATACCATTATTTTCATCATATCTTATAATTTACTATAAAAAGAATGATAAAATATGAGGAAAAATGGAAAAAAACACACTTTTTCTAACTTTGACCCCCAAAATCTGTTACATATCTAAAACCACCAAAAAACACCCATGCTAAATAGTTTCTAAATTTTGTCCTGAGTTTAGAAATACCCAATGTTTACATGTTTTTTTGCTTTTTTTGCAAGTTATACTGCCATAAATACAAGTAGCACTTTGCTATTTCCAAACCATTTTTTTTCAAAATTAGCGCTAGTTACATTAGTAAACTAATATCTTTCAGGAATCCCTGAATATCCCTTGACATGTATATATTTTTTTTAGTAGACATCCCAAAGTATTGATCTAGGCCAATTTTGGTATATTTCATACCACCATTTCACCGCCAAATGTGATCAAATACAAAAAATTGTTCACTTTTTCACACATTTTTTCACAAACTTAGGATTTCTCACTGAAATTATTTACAAACAACTTGTGCAATTAAGGCATAAATGGTTGTAAATTCTTCTCTGGGATCCCCTTTGTTCAGAAATAGCAAACATATATGGCTTTGGCGTTGCTTTTTGGTAATTAGAAGGCCGCTAAATGCCACTGCGCACCACAAGTGTATTATGCCCAGCAGTTAAGGGGTTAATTAGGGAGCTTGTAGGGTTAATTTTAGCTTTAGTGTAGTGTAGTAGACAACCCCAAGTATTGATCTAGGCACATTTTGGTATATTTCATGCCACCATTTCACCGCCAAATGCGATCAAATTAAAAAAAACATAACATTTTTCACAATTTTAGGTTTCTCACTGAAATCATTTACAAACAGCTTGTGCAATTATGGCACAAATCGTTGTAAATGCTTGTCTGGGATCCCCTTTGTTCAGAAATAGCAGACATATATGACTTTGGAGTTGCTTTCTGGTAATTAGAAGGCCGCTAAATCCTGCTGCGCCTCACACGTGTATTATGGCTAGCAGTGAAGGGGTTAATTAGGGAGTTTGTAGGGAGCTTGCAGGGTTAATTTTAGCTTTAGTGTAGAGATCAGCCTCCCATCTGACACATCCCACCCCCTGATCCCTCCCAAACAGCTCCCTTCCCTCCCCCACCCCACAGTTGTCCCCGCCATCTTAAGTACTGGCAGAAAGTCTGCCAGTACTAAAATAAAAGGGTTTAAAAAATAAATAAAAAAAATTGTTAGCATATTTACATATGCTACTGTGTAGGATCCCCCCCTTAGCCCCCAACCTCCCTGATCCCCCCCAAAACCGCTCTCTAACCCTCCCCTCTGCCTTATTGGGGGCCATCTTGGGTACTTGCAGCTGTCTGCCAGTACCCAGTTTGCAATAAAAAGTGCTTTTTTTTTTATTGTTTTTATTTTTCTGTAGTGTAGCTTCCCCCCTCCCCACACAGACAAACCCCCACCACTTTGCTGATCATTTTTTTTTTGACATTTTGACATTTTTTTTAACATTTTTTATTTTAGCATTTTCTGTAGTGTAGCGGTTCCCACCCGCTCCCTCCCCGTGCACGCGCCCGCCCCCACCCTCCCGTGCACGCCCCCAGCCACCCCCGCCCACGATCCCGCCCCCCTTCACATCGCCAGGGCCATCGATGGCCGCCACCCGCCTCCCGGTCCGGCTCCCACCCACCAACGCAGTAAGCCACCGATCTCCGGTGCAGAGAGGGCCACAGAGTGGCTCTCTCTGCACCGGATGGCTTACAAAGGTTATTGCAGGATGCCTCCATATCGAGGCATCACTGCAATAACCGGAAAGCATCTGGAAGCGAGTAGGATCGCTTCCAGCTGCTTTCCACACTGAGGACGTGCAGGGTACGTTCTCAGGCGTTAACTGCCTTTTTTCTGAGGACGTACCCTGCACGTCCTCAGTCGTTAAGGGGTTAAAACTTCATGTTAATGGACAACGATTCATTTTAGACACTGAAAGATAAATAAACTCTACCTATAGATTAGTGTGAAATATTAAGACATTTTTATACATTTATAGGAAAGGAACCTTACCAGCGATGCAATAGGATCTTGAAAGCTATGAGAAAAAGTGTGGAAAGCAGAAAAGCTTTATTAACCAAGAGGAAACAAAACAGTGTTGAAGAAAAAAAACAAAACAATTATCTCAAAGGCAAGCTAAATTTAATCCTACACCACCATCTTATACTAATCAATATTGTAATAATCTGATTCACCCCTGAAGAGATATCAAGATCATTACATTAAGACCATTCATTAGGACTCCTGGTAGATATGGACTTGAAAGTGGCAGTGTAACATAATTAGACAGAGGGACTGGTTGACAAAAAATTTTTTTTTAAATTGTTAAGAGGATCAAGGGGCAATTTCTGTTATTCCAGCTACCACTAAGAAAGTATGGAAGATTCATTTTTTTTACCTAATATCTAAGAAAAACCTAAAGATGAAGTAAAACTAAGAGCAAGATTTATCAATTTCCGAGTGGACAGGATTCACAAGTTGTGAACCTGTCCGCACTTGATCGATAATTGTGGAGCATATATGTTCCCAATATTTATTATTGAATGAGGGAACACTCTTGCAATGCTGTCCCCCTACCCGCATGCAACCAATTGCGTGAGATTAGGGTTTGTCAATCACCCTGGTCGAAATTATGCGGGGTGATTTTCATTCGCTAATTCCAGTTTGGCAAAGAGAGTTTATGGAGCAGCTGTTTAAACCGTTGCTTCATAAATATCAGTTGCAGGCTAATGAGCAAGCCTGCAACCGATTGGGGAATTCGCCTCGTCATAAATCTTACCCTATATATAGGATATAAGGGAAAAAACTCTGAAGTATATTTTGATACACAAGATCAAGAACAGTTAGTACAACCAAATATTTTAAAAGAAAATCCCATAGTGAAAATTACTATACAAACCTTAGAAGGTGAAGGTTCTTATTCCTCATATAAGTAAAAATAAATGGAAGAAGAGTCTATTTAGAATTAGTTCAACACCCTAAACTGGATTCTGATCTAATAATTGCTTATAAAGATGTAGCACAATTTATTGGATTGCAACGGAAAGATTACATTTTTTTATCTACACAAATAAGATGTAAATGCTTTACTAAAAATGCAATTAGACAATACAACATTAATTATTGCTAGAAATTTTGAAATATGCTTGAAGAATAATATAAAAATTATTTAATGGAAAAACCAAGCTGGTCATCATAAAGGAATAAACCATCATAAAGCTACCTGAACTGTAATGCCTAAAATGCAAGCATAGTATAAAATTAATAATATAGTAATCCGTTACGTACAAATGTGATCGATGATATAATCAAAGTATATTAAAAGAACAATTCAGTCAAATGAACTTAGCAGTATATCCACCACATGGTACCTGGGGGATGGAGTTTGATTATAGGGAATTTAACACAATAACCACACAGAACACACATGCACCATCTATTTTGCATAGTTTGCATTGAAATATTTTAATTGAATTTTCCAGGAAATTTGTCTGAGCTTCAAATAAGTAGTAGATTAATTTCTGACAAATTTCAAAGTTATGTTAATTTCCAGTCCTCCTGTACCATGTGACAGCCATCAACCAATTACAAATGCATATACGTATATTCTGTGAATTCTTGCACATGCTCAGAAAATATTAACAGACTGCACATTTTGTTAATAGAAGTAAATTGGAAAGTTGTTTAAAACGGCATGTTCTATCTGAATGATGAAGGTTTAATTTTGACTTGTTAACTTTTAAATTTACAAATTGTATTTTGTCATCTCGTGTTCATAAAGAGAGATAAAGCAAATTACAATAACAAGGACATCACATTTTCCGAAGCTATAGCTAATATATTCAATATGGCTGATTTGTTGTACATTTAGGTTTTTCTTAGCTGCGTATGGACCTGAAAAGTGGGATGGTATCCGTAGTTTGAAAAAAAAGGACTTGTCTTGGTGGAAGAATTGAAGGAGTTGTTATAAGCGTATTCAGCTGTGGCTAAGTTGTCATGCCATTGATCTTAGATGAAAAGAACAAGTAAGTAAGTATTGTTCGAGCCATTGATTGACTTTTTCGGTTTGCCTATTTGTTTGAGGGTGAAAAGCTGTACTATATCGTCGTTCAATTTGTAAAACCTTACATAATGCCTTCCAGAATTTGGAGGTAAATTGAGTCCCCCTATCGGTGATGACGACAGAAGGAAGGCCATGTAAACGTACAATATTTTGTCTGAATAGTTGTGAAGTTTCTTCAGAGGTTGGAAGTTTTCGATAATGGATAAAATGAGCCATTTTTGTAAGTAAGTCAACTACTACCAGTATTGTATTGCAGTTTTTTGATGGCGGAAGATCCACAATGAAGTCCATGCCAATTGTATGCCAAGTGCGATCTGGGATTTGTATAGATTTTAGCAACCCATAATTGCACATTTCTCGCAAGTAGAGACATATTCTTTGACTGAATGATCAATCTTTGGCCACCAGTAGTTCCTCTTCAGAAGGTGCAGAGTTCTTTGAACACCAGGGTGCCCAGCTAAAGGTGCGTCATGATGGGTATATAATATAGATTCTCTGATGGCTGGGGGTATGTACAACTTATCTTTATAATAATAAAGAGAATCAGCTTTTAGTTGTAACTTTGTTTTTGGGAAGGAGAGGTCCTTTTGTTGATTTTCTCGTAGATAGGAGTAAGGGTTAAGTATAGCACAGAAATGTTCTGGAGAGAGGATATTTTTAGGAGGGTTTGCTGTTGGAGATGGAGTAATCATTCTGGATAAGGCATCCGCTTTGCCATTTTTCGATCCTGGACGGGTAGGTGATGTGGAAATTGAAGCGGGTGAAATATAAACTCCAACGGAGTTGGCGAGCTGAGAGGGTCTTGCTTGACTGGAGATATTCCAAATTCCTATGATCTGTGAATATCAATATTGGGATCTTGGTTCCTTCAAGTAAATGACGCCAATGTTCGAATGCTTTCCTTACAACCAGGAGCTCTTTATCGCCAATTGAGTAGTTTCATTCCGGTGTTGTCATCAATCTTGAAAAGAATGCCACTGGATGAATTGGATGTGAAGGTGACTCTCTTTGAGAAAGAATAGCTCCTAGAGCGAAGTTGGAGGCGTCCACCTCTAAAATAAACTGTAGAGATGTATTGGGAAATTGTAGGATAGGAGCAGTTGTGAAGGAGGTCTTAAGGGAATTGAAAGCTTCCTCTGCATTTGGATTCCAACGGAAAGGGTTCCGAGAACCAGTGAGAGTACTAAGGGGTTTTGCTATATTTGAGAAACCTTTTATGAATTTTCGGTAGAAATTAGCGACTCCCAAAAAACGTTGTACTTCTTTAGTTGATGTGGGTGTTGGCCACTTTTGTATGGCCTCTACCTTATCATCTTCCATTTTGAGTCCCGCAGATGAAATGTGATATCCCAGAAAGGAGATTTCAGAAACGTGGAACAGGCATTTCTCTTGTTTGGCATAAAGCTGATGTGTACGTAAACGACCAAGTACCCAACGAACATGTTTTTTGTGATCCTGTAAATTATCTGAATAAATTAGGATATCATCCAGGTAGACCACCATGCAGACGTCCAACAGATCTCTAAAGATGTCATTGATGAAATGTTGGAACGTGGCTGGGGCATTACATAGGCCAAAGGGCATGACCATGTACTCGTACAATCCGTAACGAGTCCTGAAGGCGGTGAGCCACTCATCTCCGTCACAAATCCTTACTAGATTATAGGCTTTGCTAAAGCTTTCTTCTTTTTGATTTTCTGGACGGACTCTGACAACCACCCGTACGTGACTGCAAACATCTGCTACGCCTGTGGCCATTTTCAAAAATGACGTTTTTCAATGAATCCTAATTTCCTGTGCAACCATCAAGCACATGTTTTGTAGTCTCTTCAAAAACTTTCATCTGAGTTGAGTGATCATCAAAAATACGATCAAATACAAATGTCAAGTCCTTATTTTTCCGATTAGAAATGGTTTTGCCATGAATAAAGCTCACTTCTTCCACTTTAGGATCAACCACCACAATATGCTCATCAACCACTTGAACGGCTTTGCTATGGAGTGGTCCTTTAGTGAACCCCAGATCCATGGGAACGGGAAGGTCCTTAGAAGTGGAAGTAGGGGAACTTGTTGGAGAGAATTTTTGTGATGGCTCTAGATTAATCTTCTGTCTACATGAATAGATAGATCAATTAATCCTTCCAAGGTCCTTGGTAGTTCTCTGCGGGCTAGCTCATCCTTAAGTGGTTTGCTCAATCCAAGTCTGTATTGATTGCGGAGAGACACATCACTCCATTCAGAATCTTGAGCATATAGTTTAAACTCGGTTAAGTATTCTTCAACGGGTCTTCGACCCTGTTTAAGTGAACGCATACTTGTTTCAGCAGTAAGCTGTTTCTGAGTGTCTTCGTAGAGTGTACCCATTTGGGAAAAAAATCTGAGAGAGATGCAAGTATAGGATCATCTGTCTCAAAAAAAAACATCTGCCCACTTCCTGGGTTCTCCTCTTAAGAACGATATGACTGTCATTACTTTGAGCCTTTCATTATGATAAGTTCTTGGTCTCATTTGAAACAATAAGTAACAAGCATTTTTGAACTGTCTAAATGTAGACCTTTGTCCAGAGAATAAATCAGGAAGGGCGACTTGAGGTTCTGGGTTGGTGTCCCTGGCCACAGCCCTTAAAGCATCATTTTGGATTTGCAATTCCCTAACATTCTGGGAAAGTTGATCCACTCTTTGTGATAGGTTGTAAACGACAGTGTGGATATCTGCTGGATCCATGTTGAGGTCAATTAATATGTAATGCAGCGTATCTTTTATGCAAATGAGAGTGGAAGTTCTGGATCACAACTGCAGATACAGGAGTTACACTTCAATGAAACTTTTTCCTATGTGGATTATGTCCCTTTAAGAGAACTCCTTGTTATTTGGTTACAGGAGAGAAAGTATATTCCTGTAATACTTTAAGTGATTAGAGATGGATATGGATAAGAAATGATTAATTTGCCTGAGCTATTCGGATAATGGATGGTAGAGAAACAAAGTTATTTCATAGTCTTTAGGTTTCAGAGATATCGAACAGTGTGCAAAAATAAAGAGAGAAAAACTGTCACTTAGCTCTGGCTGATACTCTGTGGGTTCCGGTTTGCAGCGTAGTAGAAGAGAAGCTGGAGGTGTGATACGGAGCTCCAATCATGTGAGAATTATCCCAACAGTAAACAATGATTCTCGTGGCCAGGACTGGAGCGCTTGTAAGTTGCGCGTGTGACGTCACTGAGAGGGTGTGTGTCAGAGCACCAATCGGGTGCGAGAAAAGTCGGCAGCACGGAACTGCAAAGATTTGCTTAACGGATGGTCTCGGTTGTTGCGGTTATGACCGCGGTCTGTTAAGCTTAACTGATAATGAATTGGTAAGTCCTCAGTCCTTGAAAACAATGTAGCAATTAAACGGAGTTGAATAAACAATGGTAACTTGTCCTCAAATATTCTCAAGGTGACAGAGTCTTGTTTGAAATCCCCTGCTGAAGCAGGTTACAAGAGCATTGAGATTGCTGAGGCAAAAGTTGTTAGATATTCCTTCAAATACAGCTATGCGAAGTCAAGCAATGGTAGATGAGGGAAACACAATGGTGTCTTGCTACACATCAAAATTAATTGACAACTAGGCAGGTTGAATTGTGGGAATTTATAGACTTGATTTAAAGGGACATAGTTTAGCCCAGGAATTCCCTGAATTAAAGGGACATAACATAGCAAAGAAAAATCCTGACATGTCCCCCTGTCAAAGAAGCTGCACCGCAGCTTTAGGTCCAGGTCTATCCGGATTAGCTTGGTGGAAGGCTGCCAACAACCGTGCATCGTTAAGATTTTCAACTGGTTCCCATGAGTCCTCGTCGGAACCAAATCTTTTCCAGCGAACCAGATACTGAAGACGTCCACGTAAGAGTCTGGAATCACGGACAGAAGTGATTTCGTAGATCTCCTCTGGAATGGGAGTGAGAGATCCTTGAGAGAAGTCAGACTGAAATCTAGTTGGAGTGTACGGTTTTAGTAGAGATACATGAAAAGTAGGATGTATGCGAAATTCAGGAGGTAGTTGCAAGGTTACTGCATTTTCATTTACAACTCTTGTGACTTGGAATGGACCAATAAACAACTGGGAGAATTTTTTGCAAGGTGTTTTTAGGTTGAGATGTCTGGTGGAGAGCCAAACCTTGTCATCTATAGAATAAATGGGTGGTTTCCTCCTTTTAGCATCATAGTATTTCTTCTGCCGTAATTGGGCTTCTTTAATAGTTTCCTTCAAGAAAGAAAAGGAGTCAGCGATGGTATTAGTTGTTTCATCTACCTTAGGTGATATAGCATTGAGCTGCGGATGGACCTGAAAAGTGGGATGGTATCCGTAGTTTGAAAAAAAAGGACTTGTCTTGGTGGAAGAATTGAAGGAGTTGTTATAAGCGTATTCAGCTGTGGCTAAGTTGTCATGCCATTGATCTTGATGAAAAGAACAATAAGACCTTAAGTATTGTTCGAGCCATTGATTGACTCTTTCGGTTTGCCCATTTGTTTGAGGGGGAAAAGCTGTACTCTATCGTTGTTCAATTTGTAAAACCTTACATAATGCCTTCCAGAATTTGGAGGTAAATTGAGTCCCCCTATCGGTGATGACGACAGAAGGAAGGCCATGTAAACGTACGATATTTTGTAGGAATAGTTGTGAAGTTACTGCAGAGGTTGGAAGTTTTCGATAAGGGATAAAATGAGCAATTTTTGTAAGTAAGTCAACTACTACCAGTATTGTATTGCAGTTTTTTGAGGGCGGAAGATCCACAATGAAGTCCATGCCAATTGTACGCCAAGGGCGATCTGGGATTTGTATAGATTTTAGCAACCCATATGGTCTAGCTTTTTCAGGTTTTAGGATTGCACATTTCTCGTAAGTAGAGTCATATTCTTTGACTGAATGATCAATCTTTGGCCACTAGTAGTTCCTCTTCAGAAGGTGCAGAGTTCTTTGAACACCAGGGTGCCCAGCTAAAGGTGCGTCATGATGGGTATATAATATAGATTCTCTGATGGCTGGGGGTATGTACAACTTATCTTTATGATAATAAAGAGAATCAGCTTTTAGTTGTAACTTTGTTTTTGGGAAGGAGAGGTCCTTTTGTTGATTTTCTCGTAGATAGGAGTAAGGGTTAAGTATAGCACAGAAATGTTCTGGAGAGAGGATATTTTTAGGAGGGTTTGCTGTTGGAGATGGAGTAATCATTCTGGATAAGGCATCCGCTTTGCCATTTTTCGATCCTGGACGGGTAGGTGATGTGGAAATTGAAGCGGGTGAAATATAAACTCCAACGGAGTTGGCGAGCTGAGAGGGTCTTGCTTGACTGGAGATATTCCAAATTCCTATGATCTGTGAATATCAATATTGGGATCTTGGTTCCTTCAAGTAAATGACGCCAATGTTCGAATGCTTTCCTTATAACCAGGAGTTCTTTATCGCCAATTGAGTAGTTTAATTCCGGTGTTGTCATCAATCTTGAAAAGAATGCCACTGGATGAATTGGATATGAAGGTGACTCTCTTTGAGAAAGAATAGCTCCTAGAGCGAAGTTGGAGGCGTCCACCTCTAAAATAAACTGTAGAGATGTATTGGTAAATTGTAGGATAGGAGCAGTTGTGAAGGAGGTCTTAAGCGAATTGAAAGCTTCCTCTGCTTTTGGATTCCAACGGAAAGGGGTCCGAGAACCAGTGAGAGTACTAAGGGGTTTTGCTATATTTGAGAAACCTTTTATGAATTTTCGGTAGAAATTAGCGAATCCCAAAAAACGTTGTACTTCTTTAGTTGATGTGGGTGTTGGCCACTTTTGTATGGCCTCTACATTATCATCTTCCATTTTGAGTCCCGCAGATGAAATGTGATATCCCAAAAAGGAGATTTCAGAAACGTGGAACAGGCATTTCTCTGGTTTGGCATAAAGCTGATGTGTACGTAAACGACCAAGTACCCAACGAACATGTTTTTTGTGATCCTGTAAATTATCTGAATACATTAGGATATCATCCAGGTAGACCACCATGCACACGTCCAACAGATCTCTAAAGATGTCATTGATGAAATGTTGGAACGTGGCTGGGGCATTACATAGGCCAAAGGGCATGACCATGTACTCGTACAATCCGTAACGAGTCCTGAAGGCGGTGAGCCACTCATCTCTGTCACGAATCCTTACTAGATTATAGGCTTTGCTAAAGCTTTCTTCATTTTGATTTTCTGGACGGACTCTGACAACCACCCGTACGTGACTGCAAACATCTCCTACGCCTGTGGCCATTTTCAAAAATGACGTTTTTCAATTAATCCTAATTTCCTGTGCAACCATCAAGCACATGTTTTGTAGTCTCTTCAAAAACTTCCATCTGAGTTGAGTGATCATCAAAAACACGATCAAATACAAATGTCAAGTCTTTATTTTTCCTATTAGTTTTATGGTGATTAGAAATGGTTTTGCCATGAATAAAGCTCACTTCTTCCACTTTAGGATCAACCACCACAATATGCTCATCAACCACTTGAACGGCTTTGCTATGGAGTGGTCCTTTAGTGAACCCCAGATCCATGGGAACGGGAAGGTCCTTAGAAGTGGAAGTAGGGGAACTTGTTGGAGAGAATTTATGTGATGGCTCTAGATGTGAGCGTTCGGCACGCCTTTCTCTTAATCTTCTGTCTACATGAATAGATAGATCAATTAATCCTTCCAAGGTCCTTGGTAGTTCTGTGCGGGCTAGCTCATCCTTGAGTGGTTCGCTCAATCCAAGTCTGTATTGATTGCGGAGAGACACATCACTCCATTCAGAATCTTGAGCATATTGTTTAAACTCGGTTAAGTATTCTTCAACTGGTCTGCGACCCTGTTTAAGTGAACGCATACTTGTTTCAGCATTAAGCTGTTTCTGAGTGTCTTCGTAGAGTGTACCCATTTGGGAAAAAAAATCTGAGAGAGATGCAAGTATAGGATCATCTGTCTCAAAAAAAAACATCTGCCCACTTCCTGGGTTCTCCTCTTAAGAACGATATGACTGTCATTACTTTGAGCCTTTCATTATGATAAGTTCTTGGTCTCATTTGAAACAATAAGTAACAAGCATTTTTGACCTGTCTAAATGTAGACCTTTGTCCAGAGAATAAATCAGGAAGGGCGACTTGAGGTTCTAGGGTGGTGTCCCTGGCCACAGCCCTTAAAGCATCATTTTGGATTTGCAATTCCCTAACATTCTGGGAAAGTTGATCCACTCTTTGTGATAGGTTGTAAACAACAGTGGGGATATCTGCTGGATCCATGTTGAGGTCAATTAATATGTAATGCAGCGTATCTTTTATGCAAATGAGAGTGGAACTTCTGGATCACAACTGCAGATACAGGAGTTACACTTCAATGAAACTTTTTTCCTATGTGGATTATGCCCCTTTAAGAGAACCCCTTGTTATTTGGTTACAGGAGAGAAAGTATATTCCTGTAATACTTTAAGTGATTAGAGATGGATATGGATAAGAAATGATTAATTTGCCTGAGATATTCGGATAATGGATGGTAGAGAAACAAAATTATTTCATAGTCTTTAGGTTTCAGAGATATCGAACAGTGTGCAAAAATAAAGAGAGAAAAACTGTCACTTAGCTCTGGCTGATACTCTGTGGGTTCCGGTTTGCAGCGTAATAGAAGAGAAGCTGGAGGTGTGATACGGAGCTCCAATCAGGTGAGAATTATCCCAACAGTAAACAATGATTCTCGTGGCCAGGCCTGAAACGCGTGTGACGTCACTGAGAGGGTGTGTGTCAGAGCACCAATCGGGTGCGAGAAAAGTCGGCAGCACGGAACTGCAAAGATTTGCTTAACGGATGGTCTCGGTTGTTGCGGTTATGACTGCGGTCTGTTAAGCTTAACTGATAATGAATTGGTAAGTCCTCAATCCTTGAAAACAATGTAGCAATTAAACGGAGTTGAATAAACAATGGTAACTTGTCCTCAAATATTCTCAAGGTGACAGAGTCTTGTTTGAAGTCCCCTGCTGAAGCAGGTTACAAGAGCATTGAGATTGCTGAGGCAAAGTTGTTAGATATTCCTTCCAATACAGCTATGCGAAGTCAAGCAATGGTAGATGAGGGAAACACAATGGTGTCTTGCTACACATCAAAATTAATTGACAACTAGGCAGGTTGAATTGTGGGAATTTATAGACTTGATTTAAAGGGACATAGTTTAGCACAGGAATTCTCTGAATTAAAGGGACATAACATAGCAAAGAAAAATCCTGACATATAATTAGTAAATTCAGATAAAGATTCATCGGTACCCTTCCACAAAATAATGACATCGTCAATATAGCGATGGTATTTTTCAATATTATCCCTGAAGGGATTATTATTCCATATGCGTTTCCTTTCAAAGCTGTTCATGAATAGATTTGCATATGCAGGGGCAAATGTCGTCCCCATAGCGGTCCCCTTAAGCTGCAAATAATATTTATCATTAAACTCAAAAAAATTGTGTGATAAAATAAATGCAATTGAATTCAAAATAAATTGAAGGTGAACCTTGGGAATATCATAACCCTCAAAGGCCTGGACCACTTCTATCCCTTTACTATGGGGAATCACTGTATACAGTGAAGAAACGTCAAAGGTAGCCCACCTTTAATCATCTCCCCAAGTGAGACCTTCAAAACGCTTAATGGTCTCTGCAGTGTCTTTAACCCCTTAGTGACCAGACCACTTTTAAATTTGTTGACCATCTGGGACCAAGGCTATTTTTGCATTTCTGCGATGTTTGTGTTTAACTGTAATTTTCCTCTTACTCATTTACTGTACCCACACATATTATATACTGTTTTTCTCGCCATTAAATGGACTTTCTAAAGATATGATTATTTTCATCATATCGTATAATTTACTATAAAAAAAAATATAAAATATGAGGAAAAAATGAAAAAAAATTCACTTTTTCTAACTTTGAGCCCCAAAATCTCTTACACATCTACAACCACCATAAAATACCAATGCTAAACAGTTTCTAAATTTTGTCCTGAGTTTATAAATACCCAATGTTTACATGTTCTTTGCTTTTTTTGCAAGTTATAGGGCAATAAGTACAAGTAGCACTTTGCTATTTCAAAACCATGTTTTTTTCAAAATTGGCGATAGTTACATTGTAACACCAATATCTGTCATGAATCCCTGAATAACCCTTCAAATGTATATATTTTTTAAAAGAAGACAACCTAAGGTATTAAATTTTGACTTTTTTCATGCAACCATTTTACCACCAATCTATGCCAAAGTTTGGGGGGGAAAAAAAAATAATTTGATTTTTTGACAAAATAGCAATTTAAGAATACATTTACTGATAATATTAAGGGTTACTGCCAAATAACACCCTCATATGTCTTCAGCAGCATCTCCTGGGTACAGTGATACCACCCATGTATAGGTGTGTCGGGTTCTCGGGGGGCTAAAAGCTCTTATTTTTAGGGAGCGCATTCCAGTTTTTCAACTTGGAATTTTCACATCGGTCATCATGCACCCATGTCCTATTTGGGACATTTCTGAAGCTGGTCAATGGAATTTACCCCCATCAAACCATATATTTTTGAAAAGTAGACTCCCTAGGGTATTTCAAATGCTTGTATTTTAACACTTTCCATGCACTAATTCAACCACCAGTCTTTGTCAAACTTTTGGGTAGTCATTATTTTGTGTTATTTTTCACACACATTGTACTTTAGGCATGGATTCTCAGTTCCTGTTATGTGTTACTGCCAAAAAACACCTCAATATGTGTTCAACAACATCTCCTGAGTACAGTGATACCACCCATGTATAGGTGTGTCGGGTTCTCTGGGGGCTAAAAGGCCTTAATTTTAGGAAGCGCATTCCAGTTTTTCAACTTGGAATTTTCACATCGGTCATCATGCACCCATGTCCTATTTGGGACATTTCTGAAGCTGGTCAATGGAATTTACCCCCATCAAACCATATATTTTTGAAAAGTAGACACCCTAGGGTATTTCAAATGCTTGTATTTTAACACTTTCCATGCACTAATTCAACCACCACTCTTTGTCAAACTTTTGGGTAGTCATTATTTTGTGTTATTTTTCACACACATTGTACTTTAGGCATGGATTCTCAGTTCCTGTTATGTGTTACTGCCAAAAAACACCTCAATATGTGTTCAACATCTCCTGAGTACAGTGATACCACCCATGTATAGGTGTGTCGGGTTCTCTGGGGGCTAAAAGGCCTTAATTTTAGGAAGCGCATTCCAGTTTTTCAACTTGGAATTTTCACATCGGTCATCATGCACCCATGTCCTATTTGGGACATTTCTGAAGCTGGCCAATGGAATTTACCCCCATCAAACCATATATTTTTGAAAAGTAGACACCCTAGGGTATTTCAAATGCTGGTATTTTAACACTTTCCATGCACTAATTCAACCACCAGTCTTTGTCAAACTTTTGGGTAGTCATTTTTTTGTGTTATTTTTCACACACATTGTATTTTAGGCATGGATTCTCAGTTCCTGTTATGTGTTACTGCCAAAAAACACCTCAATATGTGTTCAAAAACATCTCCTGAGTACAGTGATACCACCCATGTATAGCTGTGTTGGGTTCTCTGGGGGCTAGAAGGCCTTATTTTTAGGAAGCGCATTCCAGTTTTTCAACTTGGAATTTTCACATCGGTCATCATGCACCCATGTCCTATTTGGGACATTTCTGAAGCCGGTCAATGAAATTTACCCCCATAAAACCATATATTTTTGAGAAGTAGACCCCCTAGGGTATTTGAAATGCTGGTATTTTCACACTTTCCATGAACTTATTTAACCACCAGTCTTTGTCAAACTTTTGGGTAGTCATTATTTTGTGTTATTTTTCACACACATTGTACTTTAGGCATGGATTCTCAGTTCCTGTTATGTGTTACTGCCAAAAAACACCTCAATATGTGTTCAACAACATCTCCTGAGTACAGTGATACCACCCATGTATAGGTGTGTTGGGTTCTCTGGGGGCTAGAAGGCCTTATTTTTAGGAAGCGCATTCCAGTTTTTCAACTTGGAATTTTCACATTGGTCATCATGCACCCATGTCCTATTTGGGACATTTCTGAAGCCGGTCAATGAAATTTACTCCCATAAAACCATATATTTTTGAGAAGTAGACCCCCTAGGGTATTTGAAATGCTGGTATTTTCACACTTTCCATGAACTTATTTAACCACCAGTCTTTGTCAAACTTTTGGGTAGTCATTTTTTTGTGTTATTTTTCACACACATTGTACTTTAGGCATGGATTCTCAGTTCCTGTTATGTGTTACTGCCAAAAAACACCTCAATATGTGTTCAACAACATCTCCTGAGTAAAGTGATACCACCCATGTATAGGTGTGTTGGGTTCTCTGGGGGCTAGAAGGCCTTATTTTTAGGAAGCGCATTCCATTTTTTACACTTCCCATTTTCACATCCCATGCACCCATGTTCTATTTAAGACATTTCTGAAGCCGGACAATGTAATTTACCCCCATAAAACCATATATTTTTGAAAAGTAGACATCCTAGGGTATTTCAAATGCAGGTGTTTTAACACTTTCCATACACTAATTCAACCACTAGTCTTTGTCAAACTATTGGGCATTCATTTCTTTGTGTTATTTTTCACATACATTGTACTTTAGACATGGATTCACAGCTCCTGTTATGTGTTACTACCAAAGAAGACACCAATATGTGGTCACCAACATCTCCTGAGTTCAGTGATACCACCTATGCATAGGTTTGGTGGCTTGTTTGGGCGGTGCAATGCCAAATGTCTGACATGTGTTTGTGATTTTTTTTCACATTTAACATATTTTCTTTGCCTATCGTCTTTTTTGGGGGTCTTTTAACATACCCCAATTTATTTGTTTTCCATAAATGTGATTATATTTAAAAAGTTGACCCCCCCAAGGTATTATACATGGAGTGGTTTGATGACTTTGATGCAACCGTTTTAGCCCAAAAAATTGGAGAAAGTATATGGTGGTAATTTTTCAATTTTCATTGTTACAGACACATTGCTTTTTTACTATGATTTAGGAGAGACTGTTGTAAGTTATTGCAAAAGAATACTTCAGGTTGTTTTCTGCAAGGCACCCTGAGTACACCTATGCCCCCCATGCATAGGTTATGTTACATGATTTTAGTTATTAAAAATGAGAGTATTTCTTCTGATAGGCCTATCTTTAGTTTGGGGCCTATCACATACCCCACTTTTATTTATTGCATTCAAAGTGTATATTTTTTAAATGTTGACACCCCAAGGTATTGTATATGGTGTGCTTTGATGCCTTTGAAGCAACCGTTTTAGCCCAAAAAATTGGAGAAAGTATATGGTGGTAATTTTTCAATTTTCATTTTTACAGACACATTGCTTTTTGACTATGATTTAGGAGAGATTGTTGTAAGTTATTGCAAAAGAATACTTCAGGTTGTTTTCTGCAAGGCACCCTGAGTACACCTATGCCCCCCATGCATAGGTTTGCCAGGATTTTGGGAAGGTTATGTTACAATTTTATGACTTGTGATTTTAGTTATTAAAAATGAGAGTATTTCTTCTGATAGGCCTATCTTTAGTTTGGGGCCTATCGCATACCCCACTTTTATTTATTGCATTCAAAGTGTATATTTTTTAAATGTTGACACCCCAAGGTATTGTATATGGTGTGCTTTGATGCCTTTGAAGCAACCGTTTTAGCCCAAAAAATTGGAGAAAGTGTATGGTGGTAATTTTTCAATTTTCATTTTTACAGACACATTGCTTTTTGACTATAATTTAGGAGACACTGTTGTAAGTTATTACAAAAACATACTTCAGGTTGTTTTCTGCAAGGCACCCTGAGAACACCTATGTCCCCCATGCATAGGTTTGACAGGGGTTTTGGTTAAAAAAAAACAGGCCCAATTTTAGAAAAAAATAGAGTAGTGAAATGTAAAAATCTGGCACAGTAAAAGTAAAAAAAACAAAAAAACATCTAACTGTAAACATAACCAAAAAAAAATAATATATATATGTAACAGCAAATGTATTTTTTTTTTTAAAAATTGACCATTGTATGGTACCGCTTGAAGCAGTCCCCAATGCAGAGCGCAGGCTGTCCAGGGCAATCAGGACAGTAATATATGGTGTCCCTTCTCTTCCCCCTCTTGGTACAGACTCTGCATTTTTTTTGTCCTTTCTGCTTTGTGGCAGTAGGGGGGATTTTAAAAATAAAATGGGTAGCCCCAACTCTGCTCTCTCCCATCACCGCCCGGGGAGCAGGTGCATCATGGTACAAAATCCCCGTAATAATCTGGAGCTGAAACTGTAAAAAAGTCTTTTTAACTCTGGGGTTTGCTTTTTTGAACAACAAAAAAGCGTTGTGGGTTGCAATCTGCATTAGGTAAATTGCAACCTTTTTGTACCAGGCCCTTGTCTTCCGCATAATTAGGTAGGGCTGCAGCAGCTGATCAGCCAGATCAACCCCACCCATATGCCGGTTATAAGACTTGATGCACACTGGCTTCCTTATGATCTCAGCTCTGCCACGTACAGAAACCGCCACCGTCCTCTCTGTGTGGATGGTGGTAAGAAGGTATACATCCTTCTTGTCTCTGTACTTCAGTGCCAACAGCTCCTCTTGGCGCAGAGCTGAGGTCTCCCCCCTTCGTAGCCGGGTGCGTACAAGCTGTCCTGGGAAACCTGCGTGGTTCTTTTTAATTGTACCGCAAGCTACTGTATCAAAGCAATACAGTAGCTTGAACAAAAGGACACTTGTATAAAAATTGTCTAAGTATAAGTGATACCCTTTGTTCATTAGGGGTAATATCAGGTCCCAGACAATCTTGCCAGTGGTTCCCATATGTTCTGGGCAACCTGGAGGGTCAAGGTGGCTATCCTTTCCCTCATACACCCGGAAGGCCTGAGTATACCCAGTCTCGCTGTCACAGAGCTTATACACCTTTACCCCATATCTGGAGCGTTTGGAAGGAATATACTGCTTGAATCCCAGCCTTCCCTTATACTTCATTAGGGATTCATCAACGCATATATTCCTTCCAGGTGTATAAGCCTCTGCAAACCTGGCAGAAAAGTGGGTTATCAGGGGGCGGATTTTATACAGCCTGTCAAATTGGGGATGCTCCCTAGGGGGGCACAGGCTGTTGTCGCTGAAGTGCATGAAATGCAGAATCATTTCATACCTCTTCCTCGACATAGTCTGGGAGAAAATGGGGGTAGAGCAGATGGGGCTAGTACTCCAGTAGGAGCGAATGGAGGGTTTCTTTATGATGCCCATCAGCATAGTCAATGCCCAGAATTTTTTGAATTCTGGCACATTGATTGGGGCCCATTGCTGCTTTGCCAAATATGTTCCAGGCTTTGCAGCACGGAACTGATGGGCATATAAATTAGTTTGGGCGACAATGTTCCCCAATATATCATCGCCCAGAAACACTTCCAGAAACTGCTGGGGGCTAAAACCTGCCACATCTATATTTATGCCAGCATTTGCTGTGAAGGGTGGGATATCTGGCCTCTGGAGATGAGGCGTTACCCAATCTTCAGCAGCAATGGCAGCAACACGCCTCCTTCTGGCAGGGGGGCTAGCAGGGGGGCTGGCAGGGGGGCTAGCAGCCACAGATACATCACTATCAGTTGAGACTGCATCTAGTGATGTATCTGAGCACATGGCAGGGTCAAAATTGGGGTCTGAGTCAGAAATAGAGGCATCTGACTCTGACGCAAGGATGGCATACGCCTCCTCAGCACTATATCTATTCTGTGACAGAAAACAATTACTAAAAAAAATTAAATTAACTAAATTAATTAACTAAATTAACTAGCAAAAAAGTACAGCTATGCTACTGCCAGTGATTTATAGCGATCACTGGCAAGCTAGGGGTTAATGGCTCTGAAAATTAAATTAAATTAACTAAATGTTTCTGAAAAGAGCCTTTGGGTTTTAAAAAATTACAACAACAAAATTAACCCCTAAAAAAATGCACAGACAGCAAAAAAGTATAGCTATGCAACTGCCAGTGATTTATAGCGATCACTGGCAAGCTAGGGGTTAATGGCTCTGAAAATTAAATTAAATTAACTAAATTAATTAACTAAATTAACTAGCAAAAAAACAGAATTTATGTTTACCTGATAAATTTCTTTCTCCAACGGTGTGTCCGGTCCACGGCGTCATCCTTACTTGTGGGATATTCTCTTCCCCAACAGGAAATGGCAAAGAGCCCAGCAAAGCTGGTCACATGATCCCTCCTAGGCTCCGCCTACCCCAGTCATTCGACCGACGTTAAGGAGGAATATTTGCATAGGAGAAACCATATGGTACCGTGGTGACTGTAGTTAAAGAAAATAAATTATCAGACCTGATTAAAAAACCAGGGCGGGCCGTGGACCGGACACACCGTTGGAGAAAGAAATTTATCAGGTAAACATAAATTCTGTTTTCTCCAACATAGGTGTGTCCGGTCCACGGCGTCATCCTTACTTGTGGGAACCAATACCAAAGCTTTAGGACACGGATGAAGGGAGGGAGCAAATCAGGTCACCTAAATGGAAGGCACCACGGCTTGCAAAACCTTTCTCCCAAAAATAGCCTCAGAAGAAGCAAAAGTATCAAACTTGTAAAATTTGGTAAAAGTGTGCAGTGAAGACCAAGTCGCTGCCCTACATATCTGATCAACAGAAGCCTCGTTCTTGAAGGCCCATGTGGAAGCCACAGCCCTAGTGGAATGAGCTGTGATTCTTTCGGGAGGCTGCCGTCCGGCAGTCTCGTAAGCCAATCTGATGATGCTTTTAATCCAAAAAGAGAGAGAGGTGGAAGTCGCTTTTTGACCTCTCCTTTTACCTGAATAAACAACAAACAAGGAAGATGTTTGTCTAAAATCCTTTGTAGCATCTAAATAGAATTTTAGAGCGCGAACAACATCCAAATTGTGCAACAAACGTTCCTTCTTTGAAACTGGTTTTGGACACAGAGAAGGTACGATAATCTCCTGGTTAATGTTTTTGTTAGAAACAACTTTTGGAAGAAAACCAGGTTTAGTACGTAAAACCACCTTATCTGCATGGAACACCAGATAAGGAGGAGAACACTGCAGAGCAGATAATTCTGAGACTCTTCTAGCAGAAGAAATCGCAACTAAAAACAAAACTTTCCAAGATAATAACTTAATATCAACGGAATGTAAGGGTTCAAACGGAACCCCCTGAAGAACTGAAAGAACTAAATTGAGACTCCAAGGAGGAGTCAAAGGTTTGTAAATAGGCTTGATTCTAACCAGAGCCTGAACAAAGGCTTGAACATCTGGCACAGCTGCCAGCTTTTTGTGAAGTAATACCGACAAGGCAGAAATCTGTCCCTTCAGGGAACTTGCAGATAATCCTTTTTCCAATCCTTCTTGAAGGAAGGATAGAATCCTAGGAATCTTAACCTTGTCCCAAGGGAATCCTTTAGATTCACACCAACAGATATATTTTTTCCAAATTTTGTGGTAAATCTTTCTAGTCACAGGCTTTCTGGCCTGAACAAGAGTATCGATAACAGAATCTGAGAATCCTCGCTTAGATAAAATCAAGCGTTCAATCTCCAAGCAGTCAGCTGGAGTGAAACCAGATTCGGATGTTCGAACGGACCCTGAACAAGAAGGTCTCGTCTCAAAGGTAGCTTCCAAGGTGGAGCCGATGACATATTCACCAGATCTGCATACCAAGTCCTGCGTGGCCACGCAGGAGCTATCAAGATCACCGACGCCCTCTCCTGATTGATCCTGGCTACCAGCCTGGGGATGAGAGGAAATGGCGGGAACACATAAGCTAGTTTGAAGGTCCAAGGTGCTACTAGTGCATCCACTAGAGCCGCCTTGGGATCCCTGGATCTGGCCCCGTAGCAAGGAACTTTGAAGTTCTGACGAGAGGCCATCAGATCCATGTCTGGAATGCCCCACAGGTGAGTGACTTGGGCAAAGATTTCCGGATGGAGTTCCCACTCCCCCGGATGCAATGTCTGACGACTCAGAAAATCCGCTTCCCAATTTTCCACTCCTGGGATGTGGATAGCAGACAGGTGGCAGGAGTGAGACTCCGCCCATAGAATGATTTTGGTTACTTCTTCCATCGCTAGGGAACTCCTTGTTCCCCCCTGATGGTTGATGTACGCAACAGTTGTCATGTTGTCTGATTGAAACCGTATGAACTTGGTCCTCGCAAGCCGAGGCCAGGCCTTGAGAGCATTGAATATCGCTCTCAGTTCCAGAATATTTATCGGTAGAAGAGATTCTTCCCGAGACCAAAGACCCTGAGCTTTCAGGGATCCCCAGACCGCGCCCCAGCCCATCAGACTGGCGTCGGTCGTGACAATGACCCACTCTGGTCTGCGGAACGTCATCCCTTGAGACAGATTGTCCAGGGACAGCCACCAACGGAGTGAGTCTCTGGTCCTCTGATTTAATTGAATCTTTGGAGACAAGTCTGTATAGTCCCCATTCCACTGACTGAGCATGCACAGTTGTAATGGTCTTAGATGAATGCGCGCAAAAGGAACTATGTCCATCGCCGCTACCATCAACCCGATCACTTCCATGCACTGAGCTATGGAAGGAAGAGGAACGGAATGAAGTATCCGACAAGAGTCTAGAAGTTTTGTTTTTCTGGCCTCTGTTAGAAAGATCCTCATTTCTAAGGAGTCTATAATTGTTCCCAAGAAGGGAACCCTTGTTGACGGGGATAGAGAACTCTTTTCCACGTTCACTTTCCAGCCGTGAGATCTGAGAAAGGCCAGGACAATGTCCGTGTGAGCCTTTGCTTGAGGAAGGGACGACGCTTGAATCAGAATGTCGTCCAGGTAAGGTACTACTGCAATGCCCCTTGGTCTGAGCACCGCTAGAAGGGACCCTAGTACCTTTGTAAAAATCCTTGGAGCAGTGGCTAATCCGAAAGGAAGCGCCACGAACTGGTAATGTTTGTCCAGGAATGCGAACCTTAGGAACCGATGATGTTCCTTGTGGATAGGAATATGTAGATATGCATCCTTTAAATCCACCGTGGTCATGAATTGACCTTCCTGGATGGAAGGAAGAATAGTTCGAATGGTTTCCATCTTGAAAGATGGAACCTTGAGAAACTTGTTTAAGATCTTGAGATCTAAGATTGGTCTGAACGTTCCCTCTTTTTTGGGAACTATGAACAGATTGGAGTAGAACCCCATCCCTTGTTCTCTTAATGGAACAGGATGAATCACTCCCATTTTTAACAGGTCTTCTACACAATGTAAGAACGCCTGTCTTTTTATGTGGTCTGAAGACAACTGAGACCTGTGGAACCTCCCCCTTGGGGGAAGTCCCTTGAACTCCAGAAGATAACCCTGGGAGACTATTTCTAGCGCCCAAGGATCCAGAACATCTCTTGCCCAAGCCTGAGCGAAGAGAGAGAGTCTGCCCCCCACCAGATCCGGTCCCGGATCGGGGGCCAATATTTCATGCTGTCTTGGTAGCAGTGGCAGGCTTCTTGGCCTGCTTTCCCTTGTTCCAGCCTTGCATTGGTCTCCAAGCTGGCTTGGCTTGAGAAGTATTACCCTCTTGCTTAGAGGACGTAGCACTTTGGGCTGGTCCGTTTTTACGAAAGGGACGAAAATTAGGTCTATTTTTCGCCTTGAAAGGCCTATCCTGAGGAAGGGCGTGGCCCTTACCCCCAGTGATATCCGAGATAATCTCTTTCAAGTCAGGGCCAAACAGCGTTTTCCCCTTGAAAGGAATGTTTAGTAGCTTGTTCTTGGAAGACGCATCAGCCGACCAAGATTTCAACCAAAGCGCTCTGCGCGCCACAATAGCAAACCCAGAATTCTTAGCCGCTAACCTAGCCAATTGCAAAGTGGCGTCTAGGGTGAAAGAATTTGCCAATTTGAGAGCATTGATTCTGTCCATAATCTCCTCATAAGGAGGAGAATCACTATCGAGCGCCTTTATCAGCTCATCAAACCAGAAACATGCGGCTGTAGTGACAGGGACAATGCATGAGATTGGTTGTAGAAGGTAACCCTGCTGAACAAACATCTTTTTAAGCAAACCTTCTAATTTTTTATCCATAGGATCTTTGAAAGCACAACTATCCTCTATGGGTATAGTGGTGCGTTTGTTTAAAGTAGAAACCGCTCCCTCGACCTTGGGGACTGTCTGCCATAAGTCCTTTCTGGGGTCGACCATAGGAAACAATTTTTTAAATATGGGGGGAGGGACGAAAGGAATACCGGGCCTTTCCCATTCTTTATTAACAATGTCCGCCACCCGCTTGGGTATAGGAAAAGCTTCTGGGAGCTCCGGCACCTCTAGGAACTTGTCCATTTTACATAGTTTCTCTGGGATGACCAACTTTTCACAATCATCCAGAGTGGATAATACCTCCTTAAGCAGAATGCGGAGATGTTCCAACTTAAATTTAAATGCAATTACATCAGGTTCAGCCTGTTGAGAAATGTTCCCTGAATCAGTAATTTCTCCCTCAGACAAAACCTCCCTGGCCCCCTCAGATTGGGTTAGGGGCCCTTCAGAGATATTAATATCAGCGTCGTCATGCTCTTCAGTAACTAAAACAGAGCAGCCACGCTTACGCTGACAAGGGTTCATTTTGGCTAAAATGTTTTTGACAGAATTATCCATTACAGCCGTTAATTGTTGCATAGTAAGGAGTATTGGCGCGCTAGATGTACTAGGGGCCTCCTGAGTGGGCAAGACTCGTGTAGACGAAGGAGGGAATGATGCAGTACCATGCTTACTCCCCTCACTTGAGGAATCATCTTGGGCATCATTGTCATTATCACATAAATCACATTTATTTAAATGAACAGGAATTCTGGCTTCCCCACATTCAGAACACAGTCTATCTGGTAGTTCAGACATGTTAAACAGGCATAAACTTGATAATAAAGTACAAAAAACGTTTTAAAATAAAACCGTTACTGTCACTTTAAATTTTAAACTGAACACACTTTATTACTGCAATTGCGAAAAAACATGAAGGAATTGTAGAAAATTCACCAAATTTTCACCACAGTGTCTTAAAGCCTTAAAAGTATTGCACACCAAATTTGGAAGCTTTAACCCTTAAAATAACGGAACCGGAGCCGTTTTAACACTTTAACCCCTTTACAGTCCCTGGTATCTGCTTTGCTGAGACCCAACCAAACCCAAAGGGGAATACGATACCAAATGACGCCTTCAGAAAGTCTTTTGTAAGTATCAGAGCTCCTCTCACATGCGACTGCATGCCATGCCTCTCAAAAACAAGTGCGCCACACCGGCGCGAAAATGAGGCTCTGCTTATGCTTTGGGAAAGCCCCAGAGAAATAAGGTGTCTAATACAGTGCCTGCCGATATTATAATATCAATATAATATAAATATACCCAGATAAAATGATTCCTCAAGGCTAAATATGTTTTAAAACTGAATCGATTTAGCCCATAAAAGTCTACAATCTTAATAAGCCCTTGTAAAGCCCTTATTTACCATCGTAATAAACATGGCTTACCGGATCCCATAGGGAAAAATGACAGCTTCCAGCATTACATCGTCTTGTTAGAATGTGTCATACCTCAAGCAGCAAGAGACTGCACACTGTTCCCCCAACTGAAGTTAATTGCTCTCAACAGTCCTGTGTGGAACAGCCATGGATTTTAGTTACGGTGCTAAAATCATTTTCCTCATACAAACAGAAATCTTCATCTCTTTTCTGTTTCTGAGTAAATAGTACATACCAGCACTATTTTAAAATAACAAACTCTTGATTGAATAATAAAAACTACAGTTAAACACTAAAAAACTCTAAGCCATCTCCGTGGAGATGTTGCCTGTACAACGGCAAAGAGAATGACTGGGGTAGGCGGAGCCTAGGAGGGATCATGTGACCAGCTTTGCTGGGCTCTTTGCCATTTCCTGTTGGGGAAGAGAATATCCCACAAGTAAGGATGACGCCGTGGACCGGACACACCTATGTTGGAGAAAGTACAGCTATGCTACTGCCAGTGATTTATAGCGATCACTGGCAAGCTAGGGGTTAATGGCTCTGAAAATTAAATTAAATTAACTAAATGTTTCTGAAAAGAGCCTTTGGGTTTTTAAAAAATTACAACAAAATTAACCCCTAAAAAAAATGCACAGACAGCAAAAAAGTACAGCTATGCAACTGCCAGTGATTTATAGCGATCACTGGCAAGCTAGGGGTTAATGGCTCTGAAAATTAAATTAAATTAACTAAATGTTTCTGAAAAGAGCCTTTGGGTTTTTAAAAAATTACAACAACAAAATTAACCCCTAAAAAAATGCACAGACAGCAAAATGCAGCAAAAAAAAAAGTGCACCTATGCTACTGCCAGTGATATATAGTGATCACTGGCAAGCTAGGGGTTAATGGCTCTGAAAATTAAATTAAATTAACTAAATGTTTCTGAAAAGAGCCTTTGGGTTTTTAAAAAATTACAACAACAAAATTAACCCCTAAAAAAATGCACAGACAGCAAAATGCAGCAAAAAAAAAGTGCACCTATGTTACTGCCAGTGATATATAGTGATCACTGGCAAGCTAGGGGTTAATGGCTCTGAAAAGAGCCTTTGGTTCTATATTTTTTTAACAAATAAAAGAAATAAATCTCTCTCTCTGCTAAATACAGGTCTCTCTCTCTCTCCAACAAAATGGCAAGTGAGGAGAGGGAGGGAGATCCACACTGATCATAGTCAATATTTACAAATATTGACATGATCAGACAAATGGATTATTTTATTATTATTTTTTTTTTTAGGGTGGGAGGCTCAGATTGGGTGACCCTAGCTTGCCCCTATGATGATGCAGGCTAGGGACACCCCCAGAGGCCCCATGATGCACTGGGCATCGCCATCTTGGATGCCTAGTGAAGGGGGGGGGGTATTTAGGGCTTTTTTTTATTATAATCGTTTTTTTTTTTTTTTTTTTACTTTTATTTTACAACTAACTAAGTGCCTCGACCCACCGAGGCACTTAGCACACAAGCAGAGCATCGGAAGCGTGTCCGATCGCTTCCGATGCTCTGAAACACTGCCGGGCTCCACGTGGAGCGAAACCGGAAGTGATCACTCGTGGGGGAGTGATCAATCCGGTCCCGGCACTCGGGAACAGTATTGCAGGATGCCTAGACATCAAGGCAAGCCTGCAATACTGTTAGAGCAGCTGGAAGCGATTTCGATCGCTTCCAGTGCTCTGTTAAACCGACGACGTATGCCATACGTCCTCGGTCGTTAAGTGCTTTTTTTTTGAGGACGTATGGCATACGTCGTCGGTCGTTAAGGGGTTAAGATAAGCTTGAGTTTTAAGCACCAAAGGCTGTAAAAAGTGATCAACATATTTTGATAAGTTGTGACACAGGGAACTTATGCCCGAAATAATAGGGCGTCCTGGAGGATTTTGTAAATCCTTACGAATCTTGGGGAGATGATAAAAGGTGGGCATCCTTGGATCTACTTGTTTAATAAAATTGTACTCATCCTGAGTGAGGATTCCCCTATCCTTCGCTAAACCTAGATGACGATCTAATTCTTTAGAGAAAGAAATCATAGGATTATAAGTTAAACATTTATATGTAGATAGATCACCTAGAATGTTGTATGCTTCTTTAATATATTCCTCTTTATTTTGAATAACGAGACTGCCAGCTTTATCGGCCGCTCTTATCACTATTGTTTCATTGCTCTTTAATAGCTTCAAAGCTTCCCTCTCTCGTTTATTAAGATTATCGTTATATTTATCTATTTTACATTTTGAGAGTTCCTTATCTAGGTCTCTACAGATAGCCAATTGTTCACCCTGCATATGTGCAGGGTAGAACCGTGATTGTCCCTTAAAATTAGTGTGTCTGACCTGAGGTTCCTCTTCATAAAGAGAAAGATCCATCAGTTCATGAGTGTCTCCAAGCACAACTGGTGCTAGAGTAAAATCAGCTGTCTCTGCTTCTAAACTCCTTAGGGTGCTCAGGGTCTGTATATCTTTCCCCTCCAAATATCTATTGTTAGGTTTATCATAACTATGACTATCTTTTAAGAAATACCTCTTTAAGGTCATTTTACGGATGTATTGCTGTATGTCCCTGAAGACCTCAAATTTATTTGGCTTAGACTTTGGTGCAAAGTTAAGTCCCTTCCCTAGTAGCCTTATATCATTGTTTGTTAGTGTCAGATTAGAGAGATTGACAATATTCTTTTTCATATAGTCTAATTCTGTCTTCTTTTGTTCTCTCCTCCTAATTCTCTTTCCTCTTCTTGTGCCTCGTCAATTTCTAGGGCCCTTTTTTGAGGTCTTTCTCTTGTTTCCCAATTCTTTGGGTTCCCTCCTTCCCGAGATTGGTTTCTGTCCCTGAATCAATTTCCCTGATCGTTCCCTTAAAAATGAACTTGGGTGGGTGATTTCGGTTTTGCCCCCAATCTATGCCATACTGGACCTTTGGCTGAAGAAGGCGTATTGGGCCTATGAGTATTACCACTGCTATAATTGGAATGATATGAGGCCCCTCTGTTGGTATTGTGATAGTTGCTATTATTATTATTATTATAGTAAGTTCTACCTGGGAGTGCCCTAAAGTGATCGTTGTTAGAAAGGTGTATTGAATTTTTATGTTGGCCCCTTTGATTATAAGAGTCAGAATTTAGTCTCCTATAATTAGATGAATTTCTATTGAAATGAGGACGCCAAGGCGTGTCCTCTATTGGATACTTTTGAATATTATCCTGTCTCCTTCTGAAATTACCATTGGTATTTTTATTTTTATTATTATTTTTATTATTATTATAAAAGTGATTATTTGAACTTCCAGTCCTCAAGGTCCTATTACTGACTGAATTACCTAAACTTATATCACTGTTCCTAACAGTGGTAAGAACAACCATCAACATATACCCAAGGTAATGTTTGACAATGGTCCTCATTGTACATTTTATATGGGGAAAGCAATTGTTCCTCCAGGAAATCATATTCTGATAATTCTTCCCGGGGACCTTTAGCAGTACAGTCGTGGAGCTTAGCAAGCCCCTGTGCGACTGGATTCTTTTTATTCTGCTGGTAGCGAATTTCTAAAGGCCAGCCTTGTAAGGAAAGAGTCCACGCTGTTATGCGGCTATTAGACAAATTCCCATCTCTTATTCTCTCACTTTGCAAATATAGCAATGGCTGGTGGGCCGTTTCTATAATAATTTCCCTGTATGTAGCTGCAGAAATTTTGTAGAGCCCATACAGTAGATAAGAGGGCTTTTTCGCAATCGCTAAATTTTATTTCTACTGGGGATAGAGTTTTGCTTGCATAAGCAATGACTTTGCCTAAATTATCATGCTTTTGGTATAAAAAAGCACTCATGCTTATATCTGTGTAACCTGTCTCTAAGAAGAAAGGTTTGCCACCTTCAGGGTACGCTAAGCAAGGTGCTTGAGTGAGTTTTCTCTTCAGCTCTCTGATGGCTGTTTCTTGAGTCTCACTCCAGTGCCATTTCACATCCTTCTTTAGAAGAAGTAGTAGTGGTTTAGCTAATTCTGCATAATTATCAATGAATTTGCGAGAATAATTAGTCATACACAGGAATGATCTCAATTCCTTTAAGTTAGTTGGGTTTTTAGAATTTACTATAGCTTCCACCTTTTTCTTCTGAGGATTTAACCCTTCAGAAGTAACTTCATGTCCCAAGAAGTTAACACGAGTGCAGCACCATTGAGCTTTTTGTAGGGATAATTTGACACCTGCCCTTTTATGTTGGCTGAGGACGTGTTTAAGCTCTGGGATGTGTTTTTCAAAGTCTGTGCTTTTGATTAAAACAACATCAACATAAGATAAGGTTCCCCTTTCCAGTGCATCAGGCATAGCCTTATGCATGAATACAGCAAATTCATGTCCAGAATTTATGTATCCAAAAGGAAGTCTCTAAAATACATACTGGACCTTTTGGAATGAGAATGCCAGCTTATACTGGTCCTCCTCGTGTACCTTTATGGTCCAATATCCCTGTGCACAATCAATGGCAGTGAATTTTCTGGATCCCTGCATCTGCGCCAGCTTATTTCTGTTCTCACCTAACTGACTATTTCCCAATTTTCCAAGTGTGGCAGCATAGGATATAGTCTAATAAGCACTCATAATAAATCGCTATTTTTGAAATTTTAACCTTAAATTACCAACTATCTTACTAATATGGATATATTCTCAACTAGAGATAATCTCCTTATAGAAATAGAAACAGATGCTGTAATTAGCGCACCTGACAACTCCAACATAAGCACAAATGACTTAATGAATGAATTGGAAAAAATTCTGATTAAAGAACTAAAACAGAAAACCGAAATGAAATATTTAGATAAATATATTGCACTAAACATAGTCCCTAGGGGTCTAAGACTAGAAAAAACCTGCACATTCAATTTAAATGACGAATTAAGGGAAGAGTGGTTTACATCACTTGAAAAAGCTTCTTTTGTATTGATCAATATCATTAAAAAAGCAAGAAATATTAGCTTGCACCAACTAGACTCAAGAATAAATGAAATTAAAAGCCTCCTGGAAAACAGGAGAGACTCTGACAATTTTAAAGAAAAACAAACTGAAATAATTAGAGCACTGAATCATACCAATAGTGAACTACAGAGAATAAAAAAGAAAAAACTCAAACGTGACCAGGATGACTATCTAGGACCAATAGAAGTAAAAGATAGTCAAATGACCACTACACCTTCTGTTATCAACTCACAACTAACAAGGGTACTACCTCATAAAGAGACTAACACAAATCACTACAATAAAGGACTTAGAAATAATTCACAAACCGAAAGAAATTATATAACAGACACATACAGACCTAAAAACAGAGAACAACATAGACCAAACAAACAACCTCCAAATGACAACTGGGGTAACTATAATAGGAGACATACAGGGTACAACACACCAGGATATAAATCATATAATGAGAACAATACCCCTGACCCATACCCAAGATCTAATCAAGAAAATGACCGTGACCATTTCAGGTTCCCAAATCCCAGCAACCGAAATAATAGAAATACACATTATGACGATTACTCCAGTAGTGAATGGTATACACCTGACTATAGACAAAATGATTGGTATAATGAGGGGAACCACCAAAATACTAATTATGAATATAACAGCTTTCATCTAGAAAGGATTCACAGATATGAACACTACAAAGACAGACGTTACCAGAACAAAACAATGAGACACACAAACCAGCCCTACCATAGGAAGGAAGAAAAAAACTGTAGAATACCTCTAAGAAATAGATTTGACCCAATATCTAGGAAACAAAATTCTGAAACCACTATCATTAATGAAAGACATAATCAAACTCAGGCCCAAGCTCATTTTTTAGGGGAAACACCACTAGCAGAAACATCCAGGGGAGATATCACAGAAAGGGTACATCTTGCACCACTAATGAACATAAGAAAAAGAACCTTAGAGGGAAGAGAGGAGGAAGAAGCAGAAAACCCAAAGAAATTGAGAGAATGGAGGGACAAACGATAGAAAACACAAATAATGGCATATTTAACATCAGCAAACACGATCTGACACAAATTGAACAGAAAGTACTAAAGAGAGGACTATCTTTTGCCCCAACATCTAGATTGAATAAATTCGAAACGCACATCCACATAAATCAATTTGTGAGAAAACTGACTCTAAAAAGGTATTTTTTAAAAAATCCCATTAGCTTTGATAGGAACCCACCTACTAATGACAAATTTGTCCACACTAATTTAAGGGAAAAATCAAAATTTTACCCGTCTAATGATAAAGGTAAAAATCTGGAGACCTTTGAAAAAGCTGTATTAAGAGATCTAGAAAGATTTGAGATGAAAAAACAACCCCAAAAGAATCTAAATAAATCTGAGATTACAGCCCTCAAACAATTAAGAACCAACCAAGATATTATCATAAAACCGGCGGACAAGGGAGGGGGAATAGTGGTCATGGATAGAACCTACTATCTAGAAGAAGCAAACAGACTGTTGGGAGATCAAACCACATACAGGGAGCTAAAGAGAGACCCAACTAGGGTTGATACAATTATACTGACTAAACATTTAGAAAAAGCACACCAATTAGGTATACTGAATTCCAAAGAATTCGATTTTTTATATCCAAAGTTTCCAAAAATTCCCATTTTCTATTTTCTCCCGAAAATTCACAAGAACCTACAGGCCCCTCCAGGAAGGCCTATAATATCAGGAATCAATTCAATCACAGCCAACCTCTCCCAGTACATTGATAAATATTTACAAAAATATGTGAGAACACTCCCCTCCTATTTAAGAGACTCAACTCAAGTACTACAGATTCTGAAAACACTAAAAGTAGAAGGTGAAATAACATTAGCCACCTGTGACGTCACGTCCCTATACACAAACATTGAACATAACCTAGGACTAGAAGCGATCTCCAAGTTTTTAAGACAGGACAAAGAAATAAGCATCGAGCAAAAAGATTTCATTTTAGATAGCATCAGCTTTATACTAAATAACAATACCTTCTCATTTAATGGAAAGATGTACGTACAAACCAAGGGGACTGCGATGGGCACCCGATTTGCACCAAGCTATGCGAATCTCTTTATGGGGAGCTGGGAAGAAGGTTTCCTAGAGTTGTGTAGTTTGGTGCAAAATCTGGTGACTTATAAGAGATATATAGACGACATTCTAATCATTTGGAATGGGAGTGAAGCCCACCTACATGAATTCTTTAACAACATGAATCTAAACGATAGAGGTTTAAAATTTACATACGAAACCAGCAAAACAAAAATATCATTTTTAGATCTTGATATCGAAATCAGAATGGATAGTTTTTACACAAAGATGTTCTTTAAAGATGTAGACTCTAACAATTTTATCCATGCTGACAGCTGTCACCTAACACAATGGAAAGATAATACACCTAAGGCACAGTTCTTACGAGTGAGGAAAAATTGCACCACAATATTAGACTATGAAGAACAAGCACGCATACTCAGTAAGAAATTCTCAGATAGGGGCTACAATGAAATATGTATTCAAAAAAACTTTGAACAGGTAAAACAAGTAGATAGAGAATCTTTACTAAAATATAAAAGATAAACAAGTGACTGATAACCTCACAAACCCGGATCATAATGATATAAATGTACCATTCATCACCAACTACAATGGAGAACACAAAATAGTAGAAAGACTTATAAAAAAACACTGGCATCTAGCTAGGGAAGATCCTATTATAGGAGATAAATTACCGATAAAACCGAAATTCGTATACAGACGCTCAGACAACTTAAAACTACTACTAGCCCCTAGTGAATATAAACATAAAGAGAAACATCTGATACAAAAGGACCTACAAGGCAATGAAGTTAATGGATTTTATCCATGTTTCTGCTGCAAGTCATGCCATTTCAGTTCCAAAACGAAATCATTTAAGTCAAACTATACAGGAGAGGCCTTCAAGATAAGGGACACCATCAGATGCACTGATAAGGGAATTATCTACCTTATTCAGTGCAGCTGTGGGAAACAGTATTTAGGTGAAACAACAAGAACTCTAAGAGAAAGGATTAGAGAACACCTATGGACCATAGAGAAAGGAAATAAAGACACTCACCTTTACAAACATTTCAAAGATGCACATAATAATAAACTTAAAGACTTCAAATTCTGGGGAATCCTAAAAGTAGAAGCCCACTGGAGAGGAGGGAATTATGAGAACAAACTCCTTAAAAAGGAAGCCGAACTCATTTACAGAATGAAGACGCTACACCCATGGGGCCTAAACTCTGAATTAGATGTGACCCCATTTATGTATGACTAAACCACATACATATATCTGCAAAGTTAAACAAGAAAAAAATTTTCCCCAATCAAGACACGTATTAATATATACAAAGTATGCATAATTAACTAACTAAAAATGACCTCATAAGCTATCAAATGACAATTTGATAAAACAATGTATCCATCTGATTATATATATCCAATTCCTATAATTGCGTTTTAGATTCTGAACATGTATTTATACAATCTTCACAGAAACTTTCATAGAACGTTTTTATAACTAAAAACAGATGGTATGATAGACTACACAATTTCCTATCACTAATCCCTTCAAGTAAGAGATAATGAAAAGAAGAAAGAACAAGAAAAGAAGAAAAAGAGAGAAAAAGGAAAAAGTCCACCTTTTTAATAATATAAAAAAAGAGTCCACCTTTAAATCAACTACCTGCAGAAACACCTGAGGAACACACCCACAAAGGATCAACCAATAAGAAGGAAGCTTGGCCTATATAAAGGGTGCTATCTCATAAGGTTACTCATTCTTGAAAAAGCCCCTAGTGTGGGGTGAAACGCGTTGATTTGAGTAACTCTTCAAGTGGAACATAAGGATTATAACCTCTCTACACTTGCTACAATCTTCTCACCTCTTTTTATTGCACTGAGAAGCATTGCTCTACCTTTGAATCAGTAATGCTGCTGAATACAGATTAGCCCAAGCATACTGCACCATCTCCAGTTAGCACTAAGAGAAAGTGCCCCTGGAGAACATTGGATCACCTATACAGGCTACTAGCCTGACAGCGGAACAACCTACATCTAAACGGCACTCAAGCCAGAGGAGGACAAAAAGCCGAAACCAACACTCCTGCAAATAATACCATCTAAGAGACTGATACAGCACTAGGAGGTAAATGTTTGCAGGAGCTTATTGAAAACACAGTCGCATGGAGATACAATCTTGCCACTAAACAGACTGCAACATATCGCACAGCTATTCTATACCAACACGGCATTACACGCCACTTCCGGAAGTGACGTAAGGAGCAACAACACAGCCAGCGAGGATCACCACGCCAGGGTAACGCTAAGTAAAACAAGCATACCAGCAAGGACCAGGACTGCATACCGGACCAAGCGAGACCCAGAAACAAGGAAGCACCGGATTCCTAACAAAAACACCTTCCTTACACAGAGCTCAAGAACGGACCCACATTCACAGAACTAATAATGCTCCTCACTCTAGACGTAGAGTGAGGATATTTACAAAGGTACTTTTATTAGTGTAAATTACAATTGGTACTAGGTACCTACCTGTATACAGGCCAGCCCTATACATATTAAGACCACTCTACCCAATTCTATATTAATAGTTTTTTATAAAAATTAGTCTGGACGTCCAGCGCTTTTTACCTACAATATAATTCTATTTTATTTCCAATAAATAATCTTTCTTTTACTATATTTGGTCATTGTGGATTTGTTATTTCATTGTTTATTTGATTACTGTTAGAGGTCTAGTCTAAATCTAAGATCCATCCCACCTTTACATATATAAGTGTATATTACATAATCCTTATAAACTGTGTGTCATTTTCCAAAGGATTTTATTTTTATTTGTATCCAGTTTATCAGGCAAATTCGAGCAATAACAATACAATACATGTTATAATATAATTCACAGCTATTGCATCAGCCACATAAAATTTCAGACTATCCTGTCAAATATCCTATTTGAATTTTTCACAGATTATATAGACTGTCCCTAAGCTGTTTTTAGCGCCAGCACCCCCCAAATTTTCTTACTTGTAACAATTTCCAGGGTTTTGATTGGGAGACCCTACCCTGTGCTTGGCTTATTAGGGGTCCTAAGCGCCAGCTTATTTCTGTTCTCACCTAACAATATATGGCACAGGCCAGCCAGACATGTACACTTGTTTGTTTAGCTGTCTTAAGTCAGCACACAAACACCATTGTCCATTGGGCTTGAGAATATCTAGAATAGGATTGTTATAAGAACTGTGCACCTGTCAGATAATACCCCTTTCTTCCAAGCTCCTTATGATTTCTGCAAGAGAATCATATGAGGCTGTAGGAAGTCTGTATTGTTTAACAAAGACATGTGGTGCATTGGGATCTGTTTGTATTCTTGCAATGTGTAAGTCTGTAGTCCCACAGTCATAAGAATCCCTAGCAAAAATATCCTTGTACTCCATCAGGAGTTCTCGCAGCAGTTGGCATTCATCATCGCTGGAACAGCCATTAGCTAAGGATATTTGCTCTTCGACTATTTGCTGAAATCCTGGAAAGATTTCAGGCTGTCCTATTTCATAGGCTTCTTCCAACTGAGAGGTGAAATCCATTTGATTATAATTTAAATTGCCCCCATAACTCTGGGTATTGGGGTAATCTTGCTGCTTGATCAGCTGATCAAATGCTAGAGAGTTTTCTTCAATTTTACAGATGCCTTCCTCTGAGGTGAAGGGATAAATAGACTGAATAGTAAATAGACCCTCTGGTATAGAGGCAAAGGATTGTTCTATTAATTGTTCTTCAGTTAAGTATCCTTCAGGTATTAGCCCAATTACATTATTCTGGAATCCAAAAGTGTAATAAATTCCAGCACATATCCTATGGTAGTTTCCTTGGATAAGGTTATATCCTGTGGGGTCATGTTATGCACAATAACATGTATTGGAATAGTACCAATATTTACCATAGGGATATAGACCATTGTGATACCCAGATTTTGTATTCTATGGGAGAGGCAAATTAGTGTTTCAGAAGTTTTTAATTTCTGACCTCTTTTTACCTGTAAGGGTAAAAGGAATTTATCAGCCCCAGCAGGAATAATAACATCGTTAGACACCTGCATATTTACAGCATATGGCAATTGCAATTGCTGGTTTGATTTCAGGGCTCCATTTTCATTTTGAAATACTTTAGGGTCCCCCTTTAACCTGCTCCAGAGGCAAGAGTTAATCAAATCTACTTGTATGGCATATCTATGTAAGATATCATTGCCAATGTATGTTTGATTATGGGGAGTATTTAAAACTAAAAACAGGTGCTTCACTGACTTATTACCCATACAGACAGATAATAAGCACTTAGCTGTGATATTATAGCTTTCAAACTGTCATCCACGCTGTGGACACAGTGGTCTTGTGGAGAAAGATATTTAATCACTTTAAGTTCAGCTATCTGCGCTAATAAGCCTTCGCTTATATAGCTAGCTTCCTGTTTTAAGTTCAATTTAGCACACTTGGTTTTACCAAGGTCATGCACTTGTATAGGGATAAATAGATCCTCTTTAACTATCTCAATTCCTGTGAGGTATTGAGCGTGCCTCCCCCTTAGGGATTCTATGATCCCCCTTAGGGATTCTATGATCCCCCTTGTGGAGAGATATGGTTAATACATCGCCGTATAAGGAAATATTTGCTATCTTTCCAGGCGAAATTTTAAAAGTATTACCATCAGAGCCACTTAAAGGAGTCTGATCATCTATTTGTAAAATAGTGATTTCATGTATAGAGTTATTCCTGAAATGAATCTCCACAGCATCTGGTTTCTCTTCCACCACGTGACAGTTATGTCGGGTGCAAGATATACCGGATTGCTCATAATTTATTGGCCGTTTTTACTTGTGACCAAATTACATTATTTATGCAATAAATTATGGTGCATAATCGCTTCAGGAGATCACTACCAATAATTAAACGATCAGTTGGCAGATCTACTGTAATGACAGGGTGTCTTATGACCCTGTCCCCCAGTTTAAATTTTAACCAGACCGTACCGTGGACTTTTAGAGAGTCACCCCCAACACCTATTAGTGAACCATCAAATTCTTTTATTTTATGTTTGTGGGGTGTTAGCTCATTTAGCTGTGTGTAGTACCTGTGGGATAAAATAGTTGCCTGAGACCCAGTATCAATTAATCCTATGATAGGGTTGGAGACTGAATCTTGCAGCTCAGCTAATACATAATATCTCCCTGCAGTTTCTACCATTTCACACATAAAATTTGCTTTATCATACATCTGTGGGCTTCTCCATGTGTTACCTGAATCCGCCGCGTTACCTGATGCAGAGGAAACTTCATACTTACCGGTCTCCTCTATAACAGGGTCGACTGGGTTCTTGTGGGTTCAACCGAATTAGCTGGGTACTAAGCTGATCTACTTGATCGTACAAGTTACCTCTACCTCTGGGCCTATCTCTTGATGCACCATAGTAATGATTCCTGAACCATTGGGTTCCCTCAGAATCAGGGCCGCTGTTTCTATCTTGGCGTGGTTGCCCCTGGGGTTCAACTTGTTCAGTGTTAGTATTTTGGGGAGCACTATTTACTTGGGGTGTCTGGTTACCCTGATAATATCTTCGCCACTTATTGTATCTACCCTTGCGGGGATACCAATTATTTTGTCGGTGTTCATCTCTTTGGGAGTAAATATTTATTTGGGTATGTCCCCCATTTTGGGTATAGTCTCTCTGCGCCTCAGCCCGTGTTGGGGGAAGGGTAGAGTTAAACCTCTGTGGAGATGGCCCGTTTCCACGGGCTACCTCCACATAGGTTTTCTTTTTAGACTCCAAATTGAGGGGGTTAGGTGACACCCTAGTTTTGGCCACTACTTTAGGATTGGGCTTTCTCTCCCTTTTATTCCCCTGTTCACCGGACTGCTGAATAGAGTATAACTTTGTACTCTCTTTGATCAGCCATTCCAATGAACAGTTCTCTTCAAAATCTCTAGCTAAATTAATTTTGATGGGTGCGGGCAGTGCTTCAAAAAATAAATTCACAAATTCTGAGCATTCAAATATGGTATTATCTTCAGCCATACTGTACGCACTTTTCAGTATAGAAAGGAATTCTATGGGGCTTTGAGTTGCTCTACATTTTAAACCATATACAGCTATTTTCGCTGCAGTTTTAGTACGATGTTGCCCGAATTCCTTTCTACACTGTCGCTTTGTCTCATCCCAGGAATGAATATTCATATCCTTTAGTGAAGCAAAGAATTTGTGATATTTACCTTCAAATACCCAGGGTAGAAATTCAAATTTTAACTGCTCACTTGTAACATTCATTATAGATAAAGCATTTTCAAAGGCCTCTAAGTGAACAATTATGGAAGTGTCCCCCCTTTGGAAAATGGGCATACTGCATTCTTTAGGAATTTAATTATTGTAGGGTTGTCATACACTTTATTTAGTACATTACTGGATTTCATTGGGAACTTATTGTCTGAGTTAGGGTGCCTTTCATCTGTCCTATCGTTACTATGCTGAAATCTTACCCGTGTATTTTTATATGGGCTGTCTGAGAAGCTAGCCCCCCTTTCTGACCCGCTATAGTAACTGCCCTCTTCCTCTGAGTCGTAATAATCATCTTGTCCTCCAGAGTTAGGTAATTGCCTAGGGGAAAAAGTTATCTCTGGGCCTGAATTAGGGCTATAATTTGGGTACTTTTGTCTATCCCTCCCGCCTGGTATCTGGAAACTCATTTCTGACCCAGTCCTTAATTGAGTTAAACATTTCAGCATTAGTGTTATTAATTAAAGGTTCCTTATTACTGCTGATTTCTCTCTTTAATTTATTTATTTATTGTTCATATCCTTTTTCAGCCTCACGATATCTAGCTTTTAAACTTTTATTTTCATTTTGGCATTTTTCATATTCTTCTTCTAAAGCTTTAAATTCAGCCACTAATTTCTGATTATATTTTTTTAAGTCAGAAACCTTTTTATTAGCTTCTAGAACCTCTACCTTTCCGTAAATAAAGGCTTCTTCAAATTCTCATAATGAATCATTTTCATCCCTTAGCCGTTCTAATTGTCTGCCTTGTCCTTCCATTTGGCTAGACATCTCACAGCTCAAATACATCAGGATCGGCCAAGTTTTGAAAATTAATCACACCCTCTAAATTCTGTGCATTTATTAAGTTGCAGTAAAATTTGGTATAATTCATCATTTTCAAACCACATATCTCTAATTAAATCTTTGGCCTTAGCTTTACACCCCTTAATATACATTGAGACATCGTCCCCAATATCAAGTCTAGTCATGAGGTGGTTCATGGCTTCTAATTTGAGAATTTTTGCCTGAACCATTTCATGGATAGATCTTGGGGAGGTCACAATTTCATCTTGTACAGAAACGCTAGCATTACTTTTTGCTGAAGACATCATTATTTTAGTGTTGTACTTAATAAGATAAAAACGCTAATACAATTTTGACCAATAAGAGAGAGGATTTTTTTTTATATTTTAAGAAAATCTATATTAATATTAATTTTGAAATATGCAAAAAAATTTTTTTATAATATTTCAAAATATTAATATCAATCTTGAAATATGAAAATCAATATTTTATATTTTCAAGAATATCGAAATATGATTTTTTTTAATAATAATTTCTATTTACTACAAATATTTCATATCAATATGATAAATATTAATATCTATAGCAGTGCCTTCAAATAATATGTCAGTATATGGCTGGGTTACAACACAATATATTTAATAATTATCCTTTAAACTAGACCCCAATAAAATATGCATATACTAAAACCATAAAATTAATATAAATTCCTGAATTCTTTTTTTATTAGTTAATATCTATAAACACATTGAAATATATTTGTAGGAACAAGAATATAAATCAATACTATACACGTTTAAAACTATTAACATATGCTATGCAAAGTTCATAAAAGTTGCCTTATTCACAATAGCCTCCCAAATCAGAGTTGCATTTAAAATATCGCAATGAGACTAAGATATAATCCACTAACATTTAGAGTGGTACAATTAATCATATAGTCACAATTGATTCTAACACAATTCTAATTTAAAACCTCAAAATAGTATCTATTATCTATGCAAAAAACAATTGTCCTTTGCTAATTTATCTAAATTGAAATAAATCCTTAGATACTTACAATTAAGACAAATTCTAAGACACATATATATATATATATATTTGCCAGATTTAGGATTTGTTTAACAATACACAGACTATGAAATATTAGTTTTAAAATACACATATGCTCTTTAAATTTATTTACTACAGCAACAAGGAATTGTTAATGGTTCCAGCAGTGGGAATGGGGAGGATTCAGATGAGGAGACTCCAGGATGTAGCTGGGTCACAGTTAGAGGGCGAAGTAAGCGGAAGAGACAGGCCAGTTCTGAGCTGGTACACCCCAATAGATTTGCAAGATTAAGTGAAGATGTTGGGGATATCAGTTCAGGGGTGGCAGTGTCAGAGAGGGCCGTGTTGCCTAGTATAGTGAACAGTCCTTTAGCTGTGGAAGAGGAGCATACTATGGTGGGCAGTCCTTCAGTCATGGAAGAGGGGCATACAAGTCAGGGCCAGAGGCAGATGTTGGTGGTAGGAGACTCTATTATAAGGAAGGTTGATAGGGTAATTTGTCATCCAGACCCTTTACATAGAACAGTTTGCTGTCTTCCAGGGGCTCGTGTTAGGCATATTGTGGAGCGTATTGATAGATTGTTAGAGGGATGCGGGTCTGATCCTGCAGTCATGGTGCATATTGGTACTAATGAAGAAATCAGTGGGAGATGGAGAGTCCTAAAAAATGACTTCAGGGAGTTAGGTAGCAAGCTTAAAGCAAGGACATCCAAAGTAATATTTTCTGAGATATTACCAGTGCCGTGTGTTAACTCAGTAAGGCAGAAGGAGCTAAGGTCTGTTAATTCATGGCTAAAAACATGGTGTAAAAATGAGGGGTTTGACTTTTTAGAACACTGGGCTGATTTTTCACTAGGGTACAAATTGTACAGTAAGGATGGATTGCACCTGAATGACATGGGTGCAGGTGTGTTGGGGGAAAGGATGGTAGCACGTTTAGAGAACCTTTTAAACTAGGCAAAGGGGGGGAGGGTCAATTTGAACAAAATAGAACAGAGAGATCAGTGTCTGAATATGTCACTCCATTAATATCTCAAGGAAGGGATGACTTAAGAAATGTCACATTAGAAAGTATAGAGGAAAGTACACCAAGTAGCAGCAGAAAGCACATGAAAATTAAATGTATGACAACAAATGCAAGAAGCATGACAGGTAAAATGGGGGAGCTGACGCTCTTAGTTGCAGAAGAGGACTATGATGTTATCAGTATAACTGAAACTTGGTGGGATGATTCACATGACTGGGCAGTTAACTTAGAGGGGTATACATTATTTAGGAGGGACAGGAATAATAAAAGGGGTGGAGGAATCTGCATGTATATTAAACCTGACCTTAAACCTACAATAAGGGAAGATATTTATGATACAAGTGACAATGTAGAGTCCCTGTGGGTTGAAATAAAGAGTGGGGGGAAAAATCCTAAAAAAATATTACTAGGAACATGCTACAAGCCTCCCAACATTAGTGACCCGGAGGAAACTCAACTACTTATCCAAATAGGTAAGGCTGCTAATAACAGTGCTGTAATTATGGGAGATTTTAACTACCCTGATATAAACTGGGCCAATGAAACTAGTAATTCAGCTAAGGGGGATAGATTTTTAAATGTTCTCAGGGATAACTTCTTGTCACAATTAATAGAGGAGCCAACTAGGAGTAAAGCTATATTGGATTTAGTGCTATCAAACTATACAGATATAATATCAAACATAGAAGTTAAAGAACATTTGGGTAACAGTGATCATAACATGGTCACATTTGAAATTTCTTTTCATATGCAGTGTTTTTTTTTTTTTTTTTTTTTTTTTTTTTTTTTTTTTAAATCTTTTTATTGAGGTTCTGGAGAAGGCATACATAAAATAAAACAAGACAAAACACAATGTCATGCAATGCAGGAAACATAGAAAAAAAATAAAATAAATACAGGCTTGTACATCATCACAGGACATTTCCAAAAGTACAATACAAAAACATATTATTCCAGGGTAATGCCAACCATGTTACGTGCCTCCCAGTTGACAGAAGAGGCCACTCTTGGACCTCATTAATAAACACAAAACCTTAGATAGGGGGGTATATCTAGGAGAGAGACCACTTTTGGATCTCTACATGAGAACCTCTTTTGTATACATTGAATAAAGTCTCATATAGAAATACAGGGTAGAATGAACCTACAAAATATTTTTCATCAAGGTGGAATTGGCAATTTCAGAGTATATAGAAATATAGGGTAGGATGAACATACAGAATGATTTTTATCAAGGTGGGATTGGCTATTTCAGAATATATAGAAATATAGGGTAGGATGAACATACAGAATGATTTTTGTCAAGGAGGGATTGGCAATTTGTGAATAACGTTTCATACAAAAATACAGGGTAGTATGAACATGTAAAACATTTTTTATCAAGGTGGAATTGGCAATTTAAGAATCTTTAAAGTTAAAAATATTTTTCATCCAGGTGGAATTGGCAATTTCAGAGTGTATAGAAATATAGGGTAGGATGAACATACGGAATGATTTTCATCAAGGTGGGGTTGGCTATTTCAGAATATATAGAAATATAGGGTAGGATGAACATACAGAATGATTTTTATCAAGGAGGGATTGGCAATTTGTGAATAACGTTTCATACAAAAATACAGGGTAGTATGAACATGCAAAACATTTTTCATCAAGGTGGAATTGGCAATTTAAGAATCTTAACACTACAAATAAGACCACTTATGGGTCTGATTATAACCTCAAGTTTTTAAATTTAATGCTGTGATATAGTAGTTGGAAGTGTAAATATTGATAAAAGGTGTAAAATGTATAACTGTGATGTAGTAGTTGGGAGTGTATATATTGATTATGTCAGAACTATGAGTATGAGATGCTAAGACATACAAATATTAGGCTCGAACATCTGCCCTTAAAACGAGGTGTAACTGTAGTAAAAAAAATTGTGAAAAAAGAAAACACCAACCAAACTAGGAGATCACTCTAACCAGAAGAAAGAAGGGAGAAAGGTAGTCTAGCGTCAACTCAGAATACTGCACTTGCTCAGAGGACATCTAAAGGCCAGTTTAAGTGTATAGTAGTGCATGGGATAGGGCTCATTTGGAATATTTGAAGTTAGAATACGTTATGCTCATTATATTTTATTTAAGGAGCCAGAAGTTTATTATACAAAGCAGTACCCTATAGGGGAACATAGGCCATTCTGATAATGGGAGGTTAACTATATTCACTTAATAGTGCATTTAAAGTCCCACTGTGTGCTAATCAATCGAGCTAGGTGTACTGCTAGTAGGCAGGTTAAACTAAGCATGCTATTGATATAGCCCATAAGTGTAAAACCCTCTGTAAGGTTGTTTAGCCCTGTTGGAATAGGTAACATTCACTAGTAGTTTAGCAGGTAAAGCTAGTCAGTTTCTATGATCTACCTCTATACTAACCTACTCAGGAGCAGGACCAGCCTGCATGAAAAATGGGGCATCCTAAACAGAGATTCATTGTCACAGCACAGGTACATAAATAACCACAATACACAGTAAATTACAGGAATACATTACAAGGTAGAAGTGGCTGTTCTTAGCATTAGGTTGCATGCCTCAAGCTTATCGGCATGACTGTAACGCTTAGAAGAGAAGCATAATAAGCAGTGCACATTGTAAGGTAAATGTCCGTTTGCTTGCGCTCAGCTGCTGATGTCCATAGAGCGGAACAGTGCGTCCATAAAGGGAAGTGGCCAAGCAAGCAGTCCGCTAACAAGAAAATTACACAGCCCAGTCCCTGTTGTACCCCAACAGCTGGCCTCTCTATGTCTCTGGGGGGCAGTGAAAAAAAAAGGCCGATAACATAATACTTGCCGTCAAGCAACCTCTCCGGCTCAAATGCCGACTGTCACTGTTGATGTGTCCAAGGGTGGGGGACCGCCCGGGTCCCACTTAAGGAACTGCCAGGCTGGATGTATGGCCTCCAAGAGCCCCGATACCGCTTTCTGAGAGCTCACGGCTTCTATGTATTTATCTCTGCGGTTAGCTTTTACTTCTGGGAGAGCTCGCATAGAATAAATTATAGACTTCGGTTTCCCAAATGAGCCCTGCTTGCTTGTTGTAGGGGCATAGTCAGTAGAGTGGAGAAGAGCTGTGTGGCTCACCTCCTCCAATTGTGTGTCCTGTCTCGGTACCTCATCTCCGTGAAGCACAGCCTCCGTAGCTCGGTGGGTCAGATTTTTTTCAGTGGTGCCAGTGCCGGGTAGTGAACGTCGGGGCCCCATGACGTCACCACTCTCCGGTATTGCTCCGTGTAGTTTGATTGAGCTGGGCTGCTGGAAGGAACCGGCACCACCGCTTTGAAATGCCGTGACCAGCGTTTTCTCCAAAGCTTCATGGTGCGTGACAAGCAAGCGGCATATATCTTCAAAAAAATGCACTGGGATCTTCATCATTCGAGTTAGATGTTAGACGTTAGGCAGATGTAGAGAGCATGTTTACGGTAGATAGAAGCGCTGTCTGCTCAAAGTATATTTGGCACTCCGTGCCACTTAACGACAAGGCCCTGGTGTGCCTCGCCGGGGGGTATAATAAAAAAGGCCTTAACCTTCCAAGCTGCTCCGGGCACTCAAAACTGCAGTTATCTTAACGATGTTAGGCTCATCAGAAGCAGGTTCTCAAGCTGTTTAAAGATCTGTATAGTTAGCTATTATTCGAGCTGTATAGAGGGTAATGTCAAATAGAGAAAGATAGGATGCAGGAGCAGTGTGGAAAAAGCAGCCTATCATGGCCGCCACCCGGAAGTTCCCCCCCATATGCAGTGTTTTAAAGGCTTAACTAAGACTTTTAATTTCAAGAAAGCAAAATTCAACGATTTAAGGAAATCATTAAATAATATAAATTGGGACAATGTATTTTCTAATAAAAATACAGAGGATAAATGGATAATATTTAAAAATTTGTTAAATAAATAAATATACATATCAATACATACCATATGGTTATAAAAATAAAAATAAAAAAAATAAGCCGTTATGGCTAAATAAAAATGTGTTAAAAGAAATTAGGAAAAAACGTAGGGCATTTAAATTATTAAAAGAAAATAGTACAGACTCAGCATACAATATTTATAAGGAATGTAACAAAGCATGCAAAAAAGCAATCAAATTAGCCAAAATTGAAAATGAAAAATTAATTGCCAAGGATTCTAAGTCTAACCCTAAAAGGTTCTTTAAGTACATAAATAGCAAAAAATCTAAGAAGGATAATATAGGTACATTAAAATGTGTGGAGGGTAGCATGATAAATAATGACAGGGAAAAGGCTGAGGTACTAAACCAGTTTTTTTCTTCAGTATACACAAGAGAGGAACCATTGAATGATACTTTGGAACAGAATAGAACATGCCAGTCCATACCACTAACTGGGTTTTGTTTAGAGGATATCAGGAAAAAACTAAAAAATATTAAGGTAAATAAAACTCCAGGCCCAGATGGAATACACCCAAGGGTGTTAAGTGAACTTAGCACTGTTATAGACAAACCTCTACTCTTAATTTTTCAAGACTCATTATCCTCAGGCATGGTACCCCAGGATTGGCGTAAAGCTGATGTGGTGCCACTCTTCAAAAAGGGAAGCAGGGATGATCCAGGAAGCTATAGACCAGTTAGTCTGACATCAATAGTGGGGAAGATATTTGAAGGGATTATAAGGGATTATATTGATGAGCATATTCGTGTAAACAAGATTATGAGTTCTAATCAGCATGGCTTTAGGAGAAATAGATCATGTCAAACTAATCTAATTAGATTCTACGAGGAAGTAAGTAAAAATATAGATAAAGGGGAATCAGTTGATGTGATATACTTAGATTTTGCAAAGGCATTTGATACAGTGCCACATGAGAGATTAATGCACAAAATTAAGGGACTGGGGATAGCTGAAAATGTTAGCTCATGGATAAATAACTGGATAAAAGATAGGGAGCAACGAGTAGCAGTAAATGGATCATACTCAGATTGGACAAAGGTAATCAGTGGTGTCCCCCAGGGATCAGTACTGGGCCCTGTTCTTTTTAATATTTTTATAAATGACTTGGAGCAAGGATTAAATAGCGACATCTCTATTTTTGCAGATGATACTAAGTTAAGTAAGGTCATTAGGTCAGAGCAGGATGAACTCTCTTTGCAAAGGGATTTGCTTAAATTAGAACTATGGGCAAGTGAATGGAAAATGAGATTTAATACGGAAAAATGTAAGGTTCTACATTTTGGAAGTAAAAATAAGCAGGCTATGTATTTTTTAAATGGGACAAGACTTAGCCAAACACAGGAGGAAAGGGATTTGGGAGTAGTAATAGATAACAAGCTAAAGATGAGTGCACAATGCAGAGCAGCGGCTTCAAAGGCTAATAAGATACTAGCATGTATTAAAAGAGGCATTGATTCAAGGGAGGAAAGCATAATTCTGTCATTATATAAAGCCCTGGTAAGACCTCACCTTGAGTTTGGAGTGCAGTTCTGGGGACCGATTGCTAAAAAAGATATTGCAGAACTAGAAAAAGTTCAGAGAAGGGCCACAAAGCTAATAAGGGGATTGGAGAAATTAACCTATGAGGAGAGGCTAGCCAAACTGGGTCTGTTCTCTTTAGAAAAAAGGCGCTTGAGAGGTGACATGATTACTTTATATAAATATATTCAAGGCCCATATACAGAGATGGCAGAAGCTCTTTTTATTCCAAGAAAATTGGTTCTGACAAGAGGTCATAATTTAAGGTTGGAGGAAAGGAGATTTAATCTCCTGCAACGGAAACGTTTTTTCACTGTAAGAGCAATAAAATTGTGGAACTCATTACCAAAGGAGGTAGTGAATGCCAATACCATAGATACATTTAAAAACAGTCTGGATAAATTTCTGTATATAAACAAAATTCATGGATATGATTGCTAGTATTAAATGGGTCACATTTTAATGGGGTTATTTAAGCTTAACTGGAGCTTTTTGTAAGTATTTTAGATTTGTATAGGTTGAACTCGATGGACTTCAGTCTTTTTTCAACCTTATCTACTATGTATGTTACTATGTATGTTACTATGTATGTTATCTTAAATGTTTACCTATATTTTAGCAATCTTTTAATACTTTACCAAAATGACCAAAAGCGATAATGCAATTTTCAGAAAACTTCTTGTTTCATCTCAGAAGACAATATAAGTATATTTTGCAATTAGTGAGAAAAGTTAGCCCAGCTTTGCTATAGTAAACTGTATTCCAAACGCAGCCAATTTCCAGTTACAAGTTAGCTCAGCAGCATGTGTCCTTTTTCTCTTTTGCATTGACTTATATATGTTTTAATCATTGATGAAACAAATGGGTGGCCCCACAGATCTGCTTTGTGATTTTATCATTTTGGCAATGTATGTTGCTAGGGAGATGCATCTTTGTAAACAACCAATTGTCTTTTGGCTGTAATTCTTGCATCGCAACACCAGATTTTGGCCATCGGGGGGCATCATGACAAACAAACAGCAATACATTCATCCCACACTGCCAATCCCAATATCTTCCCATACAATGGTTATATTAAACATACTATAATTTATTGCATTAATAAATTACAATATTAATTATAGATGGGATAGTATATCATTTTTCTGATTACCCTAATACCAAATACTTTATGTTTTTAACATTATATTATATCAAAGTAATTTATACTGCTAACTGATTAGCTTAAAATCCATTTAAAATGTCACCAGGTCATTTCCCCACATTTATTTACAAACACAGCATATTTCATATTCAGAACTGCACTGCATCCCAACATGAATATAGTATATTTCATATTTCTAATAAATCCTGAATGCATGAACCTTGTCTATGCAGATCTGAAATAAAATAATAGTGTTATTTATATTTTTCATTTAGCAGACATTCATATTCAATATTATACGAACAGACAATTTCATATCCATTAATGTTCTTTCTTTCATTTTCCATTAGCTTCCTGGAATATAGAGGAATTTTATTAATTTTGGAATAACTTTTTATAGCTACTAATGCAGTTATTCATCTAATTTATTTCATTATAGACATGTAATACAGTCTAAGGTATATATATTAAATATTTTGTCTAAATACATATGTACATGTATATGTATGTGTATATATATATGTATATATATGTATGTATATATATATGTATATATATGTATGTATATATATATGTATATATATGTATATATATATATATGTATATATATGTATATATATGTATGTATGTATATATATATGTATGTATATATATATATGTATGTATATATATATATGTATGTATATATATGTATGTATATATATATATATATATGTATATATATATGTATGTATATATATATATATATATATATATATATATATATATATATATATATATATGTATATGTATGTATGTATATATATATATATATATATATATATATATATATACATTGATTTATATGCAGTATTTAAACAATGGGGTTTAAGAGTATAATTTAAAAACGTGTTTTTAGCTGGTCAAATTGTCATTGATTCAATTACACAGCAGGGACTTATTTGCATTAAAATGTTAATGGTTACTTTCCCACAAAATATGTCACTTACGCCAGACTTCTAGGCTACTTTGTAAGGAGTAGGAGATTTTATCACACATTTCCAGGTAGTGACCATATGGTCTCTTGAAATGGCTGTTAAAGTTAAGTAAACCAAATGTTTTATTGTCCTCACTTTGGATGCATTTTAACTTTGCATACTGAATGGGGGAGGATTGAATTTGGTCAGTCAAAGGATTAAATGTTTTATGAATGAATTAATCATTTGGTACTGATTAGCCAAATATATAATAATATATATCTTCACATTTACCTTGACAATAATAATTTACCTTACACAATTAAACCCATAAATGAATACAATGACACTTGTTCTTCTGGTAAAATTCTAGTCACAGCCTGTTTATTAATTATCGATTTAAAACACATAAATCAAACTCTTCAGAACCACATATAGACTTTATTAACTAGAACAACTCAAATGCTAGCCCCAATCTTAAATCTTTTATTCTTTTTCTCCTTAACCAGGCCGTATTTTAGAATCACCTGTACTTAAATAAGTCTGTTCCTTTTTTCTACCCAAAGCAAGGAGCTACTTAACCTGCTCTCTCACCCTGTGGGGAGGTTAACCCAACCACTTATGGCCGTAGTCCAAATGCTTACGAGGGGACGAGCACTCACCAAAGACTGGACTGACTGACAGCCAGACCAGGCTCGCCACTCCTCACACTAAATCTCGCAAAGCTTCTTGGATCCCCAAGATAAAAAGCCTCAAACCAAAAACATTAAGATGCACCCCATCTTTCAAATAAAACTCCCTATTGCTGACATCCTACAAATCTCTGTGATGAACCACAAAACATTTTAACCTCCTTATAATGGCTGCAACCAGTTTGTTAACTTTTCTCCTATTATCCAGTCTATCGTGATTCCATGCCACCCGCCAGACTAATCACAAAACAATGTTGGACTATACAATGGTTAAGCTGGGAAGCAGCACCATCAACCTTGCCAGATCACTCTTAATCTCCTCACCAATTCCCTTTGTGGCAAAAAAACTAGATCATTACCCCCTGCATGTACCACTAGAACATCGGAAGGGGGAAAACGTTTTACGTAATCAACCTCCAAAAACAAAACTTGATCCCATCTGAGCCCCTGACTCCAAACCATTTCAATAGTACCTTATTTCTATCAAACCCCAATTGAAGACTATCCTCCTTGACTGCTGCTGCTCTTCTGGCCCAGTATATGTGGCCTACAACCCATACGTGAGCAGGACCTACAACAAAATAAACAACCATAAAAAAATATTTAAACCCTCAAATGAGGATGCACATGTGAACGAAACCTGGAAGAACTCCACTTTCCCACATCCCTGATAACATCGTCACCCAAAGCCAACACAGCGCTTATGTGGCAGCCCTAATCCTGAATGAATGCGAACCAAAGTCTCCGGTTTTAAACCGAACCTCCCCAGAGCCTTTTCTAGCACTGCCCTAAATTGAAATTGAGATAACGCCCTACCGTCGTCATGTATCCACAATGAGCCCCTAACTTTAGGTCTTAACTCCAAGAAACTACCGATGGCAACACAGGGGCAAGCTGATACTCCAGATGGGAATAACAGCACAGACCTCCCCTTCACGAATTGGTCAGTCTTAGATTTGCAATACCTCCAGCAACTGGACTAACAAAGAAAAGGAAACCAGTCGCCGTCCATCATTTTCACGTCCGGCCCCCTTTTTAAGCCCTTTTATAATTTGTCTGACACAGAACAATTTTGTCAAATCCAAAACATTTAACAATTTAAAACGAAATGCTAAAGCTGCTAACTTTTTAGTTAAATTCTTTTTATTAGAAAAGAGATCGTACAGAGAATATAACACATAAACATAGGCAAAAATTTAAAGCAAGTAGAGATGATACTGCTTCTATAGATTCACGGTCTCTTAAGATTTGAAATGAAACAATAATAACGAGGTATTATCAAACAATATAACAATAATTTCAGTTAACAGTTGTTCCATCTCAGAACATTTAACAAAGCGATCTATGATATAATATTGACTTCCTAGTAGAGAACCACACTAACATCGTGTAATTGTACATATTGGGTGTTTTTCATAGGTGGAAAGGATCAAATATTTCTAATATATTCGTCCCACATTGCTTGTAACATTATAAAACTTTCAGTATTCCCTTTTTTATACACTGAGTATTCCTCCAATTCCAACAGTTCAGTGACCTTGGCTCGCCACATCGTCAATGAGGGAACCTCTCTAGATTTCCACATTTTAGCTATGAGAGTTTTGACACTGTTGGTAAAAATCCTAAATAGAGGGAGGAGTTGTTTAGAAGGGAGAAGAGTGGTTTTGTTTAAAAGCCAAATCAAAGGATCCGGAGGTATAGTTATTTTGAAAATATGCTCGACTTCCCTTATTACTTGATACCAAAAGTGATTGAGCTGGGAGCACCACCACCACATGTGGCCCATACCACTTCCCACGTGTCCGCATCTCCAGCATCTATTACTGAGCTTGGGGTATAAGCGATGGAGCCTGCGGGGGGTTAGATACCAACATTGCAGGATTTTATAGTTTGTTTCCAAAATAGAGGAAGAGGTAGATTATTTTTTTGTGTTTAAAAATATATTAGTCGCTGTTTGGGGGAGGATGATGACTCCCAGCTCTCTTTCCCACATTTCAGTAGAGTGTGGTAAGTTACCTGAGGGAGGGTGTGCGAGAATTTTGTAGATAATGGACAGTGAATGTTTAACTGGGGAAGTTAAGAGAAATAGTTTCTCCATATTGGTGGGATTGCAGACCATGTTATTTTTATTTTTGTGAGTGAATATGTAGTTATGCAGTCTTCTATATGAGAACCAATTTCTCGCCCATTCAAAACCTTTCAATTGGTCCTGTGTGCATATTGTTTCATTGGTGGTGACGTGGTGTATAAGTGTATCGGGTAGCCCCGGGACAGGAGAGCTCAAATTAATTAATGAAGATAGAGAGAAATCGGGGTTATGGAGTAAAGAGGTTAGGGGGCCCGGACTAGAGGAGATGTGTGGATAATGTATAGAGGCCCAGCTCCAACGGGAGGCTGTTTCTTTTGTAATAGGATTGGTGATGGACTTAATCTGATCTTGGAAGTCTGCCCTCCAGCATAAGTTATGTAATGGTATACCAGGCCCTAGATGGTTTTCAAGGCGAAACCATCTCCTCTGTGTGTCCCCCACCCTCCAGTCAAGCAACCTCTGCAAAAATATCGAAGTTCTGTATGCTTCTAAATTTGGTATTCCCAGACCACCATGGAATCTAGACAAGGTCATGGTATTTTTATTAATTCTCGGTGGTTTTCTTTGCCACACGAAGGCGCTAAATAGGTTTGCATCTGGGGTATACAGGGAGTGCAGAATTATTAGGCAAATGAGTATTTTGACCACATCATCCTCTTTATGCATGTTGTCTTACTCCAAGCTGTATAGGCTCAAAAGCCTACTACCAATTAAGCATATTAGGTGATGTGCATCTCTGTAATGAGAAGGGGTGTGGTCTAATGACATCAACTCCCTATATCAGGTGTGCATAATTATTAGGCACCTTCCTTTCCTTTGGCAAAATGGGTCAAAAGAAGGACTTGACAGGCTCAGAAAAGTCAAAAATAGTGAGATATCTTGCAGAGGGATGCAGCACTCTTAAAATTGCAAAGCTTCTGAAGCGTGATCATCGAACAATCAAGCGTTTCATTCAAAATAGTCAACAGGGTCGCAAGAAGCGTGTGGAAAAACCAAGGAGCAAAATAACTGCCCATGAACTGAGAAAAGTCAAGCGTGCAGCTGCCAAGATGCCACTTGCAACCAGTTTGGCCATATTTCAGACCTGCAACATCACTGGAGTGCCCAAAAGCACAAGGTGTGCAATACTCAGAGACATGGCCAAGGTAAGAAAGGCTGAAAGACGACCACCACTGAACAAGACACACAAGCTGAAACGTCAAGACTGGGCCAAGAAATATCTCAAGACTGATTTTTCTAAGGTTTTATGGACTGATGAAATGAGATTGAGTCTTGATGGGCCAGATGGATGGGCCCGTGGCTGGATTGGTAAAGGGCAGAGAGCTCCAGTCCGACTCAGACGCCAGCAAGGTGGAGGTGGAGTACTGGTTTGGGCTGGTATCATCAAAGATGAGCTTGTGGGGCCTTTTCGGGTTGAGGATGGAGTCAAGCTCAACTCCCAGTCCTACTGCCAGTTTCTGGAAGACACCTTCTACAAGCAGTGGTACAGGAAGAAGTCTGCATCCTTCAAGAAAAACATGATTTTCATGCAGGACAATGCTCCATCACACGCGTTCAAGTACTCCACAGCGTGGCTGGCAAGAAAGGGTATAAAAGAAGAAAATCTAATGACATGGCCTCCTTGTTCACCTGTTCTCAACCCCATTGAGAACCTGTGGTCCATCATCAAATGTGAGATTTACAAGGAGGGAAAACAGTACACCTCTCTGAACAGTGTCTGGGAGGCTGTGGTTGCTGCTGCACGCAATGTTGATGGTGAACAGATCAAAACACTGACAGAATCCATGGATGGCAGGCTTTTGAGTGTCCTTGCAAAGAAAGGTGGCTATATTGGTCACTGATTTGTTTTTGTTTTGTTTTTGAATGTCAGAAATGTATATTTGTGAATGTTGAGATGTTATATTGGTTTCACTGGTAAAAATAAATAATTTAAATGGGTATATCTTTGTTTTTTGTTAAGTTGCCTAATAATTATGCACAGTAATAGTCACCTGCACACACAGATATCCCCCTAAAATAGCTATAACTAAAAACAAACTAAAAACTACTTCCAAAACTATTCAGCTTTGATATTAATGAGTTTTTTGGGTTCATTGAGAACATGGTTGTTCAATAATAAAATTAATCCTCAAAAATAGAATTTGCGTAATAATTCTGCACTCCCTGTATATTTAGGGGGCAGGGGGATCGGTAGCGCTTCCATGATATAAAGGAGTCTAGGGAAGATATTCATTTTTAAAGTATTAATTCGTCCCCACCAGTTTAATTTCTTTGAGCTTCAGGAGGACAAATCTCTCGTAATTGCCAATTTAATTGGGAGAAAGTTAGCTGAATAGATCTTTTCGATCGAGTCAGTAAGGTATATGCCTAGATATTTCATGGAAGCCTTACACCATTTAAAGGGGCAACTGTTTTTAATTGAGTTAAGTGAGTCTAGCGGGAGATAGAAGCCCATTATTTCAGATTTATTCTGATTTATCAGGAAGTTTGTTAGGTTATGAAAGACGGAAAATTCCGTCAATGGGGGGGGGGGGGGGGGATGGAGTGTTCAGGGTTAGTAATTGTGAAGAGGATATCATCGGCAAAAAGGGATAACGTACAAGTTACCTGTCTTACTGGTATTCCTGTGATCTCTGGGTTATTTTTGATCTTGGCGGCTAGGGTTTCAATGAGGAGCGCGAACAGTGAGGGTGAAAGAGGGCATCCCTGGCGTGTTCCATTGTTTATATCTATAGGGGGCGAAAGAGAGCCATTAACTAAAATACGGGCACTAGGTGATACATATAATGCGAATATTCGTTTCAGGGTGATTGAGCTAAAGCCGAATGCTTCTAAAGCTGCCCTCAGAAAGGACCAGTTGACTCGGTCAAAGGCCTTTTCGGCATCTGTAGATATTATTACTGAGGGGATGTGTGTATTTGTGATGTGCCAGATTAAATGTAGGTTGCGAACTGTGTTGTCCCTCACCTCGCGCCTGGGCACAAAGCCCACCTGATCGTTATGCACTAGGTTGAGGAGAAACTGGTTTATACGTTTTGTTAGAATTTTCGCAAAAATCTTTAAATCAGTATTAATAAGCGAAATCGGGCGGTAGTGTGATATTTGTTCTGGTGATTTAACTGGTTTAAGTATTAGTGAGATGTGTGCCTGCAGCGAGGACGGAGAAAGCTTACAGCTAGAGTCTATGCTCTGATAATATTTTAAGAGGTATGGTGACAGTATTTCTTTGAATTGAGTATAATAGGAGTTGCTAAAACCATCGGGGCCCGGGGCTTTACCCGAGGGGAGAGAGGAGATAGTTTCTATAAGTTCTTCTTCGGATAGTGGGGCATCTAGAGTTTCAATTTGTTCTGAAGTTAACTTAATGAGATTTAGGTTTGATAGATAGTCTGCTATGACTGCTTCATGTCTCGTCTAATATTATAAAGTTTGTCATAGTAGTCCGTGAATGCTTTCATGATGTCAACAGTGGTCGATTGTAAGTTACCCGAGGATCCGCGTACTTTCATTATATATTGTTTATTTGTTCGTCTTTTTAGTTGTCTGGCCAGCATTTTCCCCTTTTTATTGGCTCCCTCATAATATATTTTTTTAAGAAACAGGGCTCTTTTTTTTACTTTAGTACCTATGTGCAGTTGATCTCGTTTATGTCTAAGGCTATCTAGTAATGAGGTATTCGTAGGGTATGTTTTGTGTAATGTCTGCAGCTTATAATAGGGACTGAAGGTAGCTGTTTTATTGTTTTTATTTTGGCAGCTTTTATTGCAATGATCTCGCCTCTAGTCACGCATTTGTGAGCGTTCCAAATGTTATGTATATTGGTGTGGGGGGTGTCATTTCTATGAAAGTAATCGATTAACGATTTTTGAATCTGGATATAAATCAGGGGATCTCTAAGGAGGGAATCGTCAAATCTCCAGCAAGTATTGAAGGGTGATGAGGTAGGCCATTTAAGGTGGCAGCTGATTTTGGCATGGTCTGACCAGGTAATAGGGTAAATGTCAGTGTGGGTGACGTAGGATAGACTGTTGACATCTGTGAAAAAATAATCGATTCTGGTATATAAGTGATGTGGGTTTGAGTAAAACGTAAAGTCTTTATCGTCGGGGTGATGTAGATGCCAAGTGTCATGTAGAGCCAATTGTGAGAAGGTTAATTTGATTTGTTTAAGTGTTTTGTTAGGTACCGAGGACGTGCCTGCTGGGTCAAGCGCAAGGTTGAAGTCTCCACCTAGTATTAAACTGCCCCTAGATGTTTCAAGGAGTTTTTTGTTAATCTGGAGAAAGGAGGAGGATGGGTCAACATTAGGGGCGTAAATGTTTGCTAGCGTTACCAGCTTATGAAATAGGTATCCCACTACTATAATGTATCTGCTCTCTTTGTCTTTGTGTGTCGAAATTTCTCAAAAAGGCAATCTACTGTTCACTAATATCCCAACCCCATTGTGTTTGGTAGTATGTGAAGAGAGGAAGACATCTCCAAATTTTTTGAGGCCGGCCTTAGGTTCGAATCCCCTTTTAAAGTGGGTCTCCTGAATAAATAAAATATCTGCTTTTATTCTTTTATATTCCCGTAGTGCTAGGGATCTTTTATATGGGCTGTTAAATCCTTTTACATTGTGGGAGATTAACTTTATATTTTTCTCATGTGTGGTCTCCATATTGTCAAGTAAGTATAAATTAGTATGACATGAAGTCTATCTGAAGTTATAACATAGTCTGAGATTAGAACAAAGTAATAAATTAACCAAAAACATAACATTGCATAGAGATTTTGAAAAACAATAAAACATAGTAATCAAAACACATGTAATTAGTGTACGAAACATTCTAACATACACCTTACTGAGGGGAAAAATATATCGCCTAGATAACTCTCTAGCTAGTATTATTTTAGTTCGGCCTTGGAGGAGACAATATAGACATGTTGAAATGGTCAACTGAAAGGACAGTCAACTAGTTATTTTATTCATTTGTGTGTGTATTTTATTTACCAGATCGTTTGGAGGAGCTTTAAGATTGTAGCTGGGTGGGAGTGAGGGGGGGAGAAACATAGGCTTGTTCAGCAGTTACGTGTTTGAATCAAAGGGCACTGCACATATTATTTAGATACCCGCAATACCCTTTCTATCCTAGGGTAGAGCACCCTTGAAGTAACTGCATTGTGTTTTGTTAAATACCTTCCTGTTCTTAATGAAAAACATCTTTAAAACTTACAACAAGTTTAAAACTTACAACAAATTTAAACCTATACAGTACATTACCACATTATGTGTTGTATCACTTCCTTGTATAGGCAGAGACCTCAGATGATGTAGCAGTCTGAAAGATCCATATGGCTGAGACCTGAAAATTTCCCATGTAGGATTCTAGTAGTGAGATAGCATTACCCACATTACCCTCAATAGAGTAGTACATTTTTAAATGTTCAGGTATGTCCATGACTCATCGTGGTGGTGCACCACCTTCGGGGCGCTGTGGGTTTGTTCTCCGTTTTGGTTGAACCCTTTGCCATTGAGGTCGCTGGTCTCTTGGGTGCGAGGGTTCGTGATCTGCAGATGTGGATGGGATGTTAAGGACTGCATATGGCGGAGCAAACTTGATGTTGAGAGATCTGGAGAGATGATCTAGATCATTGTAATCCTTGTAGATAATCTGGGATCCTTCGTGATTTATTACCAGGCTAAACGGGAATCCCCAGCGGTATTTTATACGATGCTCTTGTAGCGTGCTCGTTATAAATTTGATTTCCTTACGTCTTTGGATTGTGTATGGGCTGAGGTCCTGATATATTTGTAATGTATGACCTTCATATGAGATAGACTGTTTGGACCGTGCCGTCTGCCAGATGTTGTCTTTAGTAATAAAACACAGGAATCTGATAATTACATCACGTGGAGGCAGTGGGGGTTTAGGTAGGGGCCGTAGTGCCCTATGCGCCCTGTCTATATCTACAGATAGAATATTTGGAGAGTTTGGAGAGAGATGTTGAAATAGGCCTTTGAAGTAATTTTTAAGCTGGTCTGGAGGGATAGACTCTTCGATTCCACGGATGCGCAAATTATTTCTGCGTCCGCGATTGTCAAGGTCCTCAACTTTATCCTGCAGGGACTGGACCATGGAGTCCTGGATAGATAGTTGCTGAGTGTTTGAGCTAACAAGGTTGTTCAAAGTCTCTTGGTCCTCTTCCAAGCATTCAATTCTATTACCCATCTCATTTAAATCCTTTTTCAGATCTCTTAATTCCTCCTTAATAAATGCTTTTAGTGAATCAAGGTCTGATTTTGAAGGCAAAGATGCCAGTCTTGCTTGTATGGCCTGTAAGTGGTCTTGCTGATTTTGTGAGAATGGGCTAGGACTGGGCGCACAAGGCATCTCATCTGCCTCCATGGCTGCAGTAGTGGCTGTGTCAGTCGCTTGAAAAAAGGAAGAGACTTGAAGGGGTCTGCTGCTGAGATTTTGTGGGCTTTTCTGGCTTCTGCCCCTTTTTAGAGGCCATTATGCCTGGGAGTGTGTGTGGCAATTAGAGAAAGGCTTTGGGGCTTTATTTTGTTGAGAGATAGCTGGGGGTACAAAGCAGTGCCAAAACCCCTGTTTGTTGCAAAAGTAGGCTTTTTATGTAGCATATAGAGTCTTAAGGTGCGCAAAAGTTTCTTAATTAACTTCACTACTAGGGGTATAAAAGCCACAATTGACTAATGTAGCCTAAAGCCCCAGATTACTGCCACCAATTGTTCACATAAACACAGGGTTTATTGCCGCTGTGCACCCACTTAAAACTTGTGCTCTGCCCTGGGCCTGTTACATGCAAAGGTGCGCGCCTCCCTGTATTAGATTACCTCGTGGGTTTTGTGTCCTGCTCCTTGGGCCCTGCAGAGATCAATGCAGGCTGTAACTTTCGAGGAAGCGAGCTGTGCGGCGACCTCTTTTGGTGCCGTGTCTGAGGTGTAAGCTTTTGGCAGCCTCCGGTCATTAGCGCTATGGGAGCTCTGTAGGACTCATCCGATGGTTCGGGGAGAACAGGTCCTTTCAGATCTAAGATGGCGGTGTACCGAGAGTTGTTGAGAGAACCCGGTTAGTAGTAGCAGGAGGTCCAGGGTTTGTCAGCTGACAGGGTAGTCTGTGTAAGTAACGGGGCTCCTCCGGTCCTTCAGAACATTAATTGGGCTGTGTCTGATCCATTAATTAAACATAGAGAGAGCTGGCTGACACGGAGCTGTGTCAATATGCGGCCATGTACCAGCACGGCGTAACTCCGCCCCCCTAAAGCTGCTAACTTTTTATCCAAATCAGACGGGTACAACCCACATGTTCTCCACGACCACAACAATTCTAGTAACATGCCCACACATGCCTCATCGCCATCTGCAATGCCTTGTGTGGAAAGCAAGTATTCACACTCTGACCAAACTTTTGCATAAGTGGACCATGTACTCTGCGCTAAGGAGGACCTTACAAAATTTGGAAGTTGTCTGTGCCAAGGCTCGATAACCACACCAGGAAGTTCCTTCCCACTCTGTTCCCAAAAGCACTGCCACTGAAATTGAGAAAGGGTATCGGCTAATGAGTTTTTTACAGTCGGGAAATGTTTTGCCCTCACCATCGCATTCAAACGCAGGCACTGCAATACAAACACCCTTAACAATCTGATTATGGAAGGCGAGGAAGCGGATAAGGTGTTAATAACTGCTACCACTCCTGTATTGTCTGTGTGGAACAAAACTGACCTGTTTTTAAAACAATCCTCCCACACGTACATTGCCACTAGAACTGGAAACAGTTCCTACCAGACCAGCCTCATTCCATTCATTCGGCCATTCCACTGCACACCATTCATTCTTGAAAACTGCCCCAAAGCTTTTACCCCCAGCCGCATCAGTTGTCAGCCCCATTTCCTAAAACAAAATTTTGAGTGCTTGAATGAACTCTGACCCGTTAAAACTGACAAGGAAGACCGACCAAATCAGAAGATAATTTTTATGCTCCCCCGGCCGTAGCCAAGGCCAAACGTCTACAAAACATTCTCCCGATGGGAATAATGCAGCAGGCAAAATTATGTTTTCCCAACAAGTATTGTAGCTCCCTCAGTGTGACCTTTTTGGACACCAAGAAGGATTTGCTCTGCAATTCCACAACACTGCATTCCATTCTGTCGGCATCTATTGTGATTCCCTAAAAAACGGAGTACTGTAGACCGGCCTTTCAGATTTGTCAAAAGCTATAGGCATACTGAAATCCTCCACAATTCTATAGAAAGCGCCCCTTAGGCTGACACAAAAGGGCTGCGTAGCCCGAAACAGCTTGATGACTTTTAGCCAAAGCCCCATATTTCTGTCATTCCACTTCATATCCGGCTTAACTGCCAGACGTTGACGAAATTGCTTGTCATACGTCCACCAGGCCATTCTCCCCGAAAATACGCTGAGCGGCAGCAATTTCATCCAGATAACAGAAAAGATCCCTGCTCAGGGCAAAAGTCTGGAACCAGTTAGTGAAGGTCTTGGGGAGTTTTCTATAACGCTTTTTGCATTATTCCTCTTTTTTTTTAAGTTTCTTTTTTGGAGTCCTCAGCAATTCAAAGGATTGCTCCAAGGGCAACAAGGAAAAGAGTTAAAGGGACAGTAAACCTTAAAAAGAATGTTATATAATTCTGCACATAGTGCAGAATTATATAACATTACATTAGCCAAACTTTTTAAAACATAATATTTCCTTTTTATTTTGCAAAATTATCGCTGTTTTACAGACCCGCTCTCTGTACTCTGCTGAGCGGGTCTGTTGTTTTTACTGAGCGCATCGGGCCAGCTGTATAGTCACAGCCCGGCCCGACCGCGCCATTAGACACAGCCCGGCCCGACCGCGCCATTAGACACAGTGCAGCTCGCTCCCGCAGGAGCGAGCTGCACTGTGTCTAATGGCGCGGTCGGGCCGGGCTGTGACTATACAGCTGGCCCGATGCGCTCAGTAAAAACAACAGACCCGCTCAGCAGAGTACAGAGAGCGGGTCTGTAAAACAGCGATAAGGTTTACTGTCCCTTTAAATATATTCAGTTTTCCATATCTTTTTTTTTGTCTCTCTGACAAATGCAACCCCAAAGGGCCTATAGAACAGAGACACAATCTTGACATAGCAGTGTCTGCTACTCTCAATTCTGGGCCTTCTTTGGGTTGCTCACCTCCAGAAAAATGGAAGTGATATTGAAAACAGAAAAAGGTCCATCACTCCCAAATAAAATCCAAAAAGTTTATTGACAAAACATAAGCGAAAAAAACATAAGTGCACTTAAGACACGCATCTTACGCGGCCTTATTCATAGATTCTTATAGTGTGATCAAATTATTGGTGCAATTTAAAAGCATACTATATAAGATTGGTCAATGGAAAATCACATGGTTGAGATTGATTAACACAGCATATGTTAGACGTCACTCACATATTGATAAAGTATAAATCTGCAATACTATCAATTTTGCAAGATATTACTATTAAACACTTGTAGAGCCATGAAAGAAACTAGAAAAAATCCCTAACACAGACTGTCGTTACATTTGGATACATTCATATCTAGCAACAATTCTAAAGTGTTACAATTCCTTATTCGTAAAAGCATAAGCCTAATTAATAGTTTCAATATTTTCCTTATTGTTAAGTTCCAGGCATTTAAACATAGCTTAAGTGATGATTTTGTCACCTAAAATACACTATTGTAAAATAACCTACAGAGCTACAAAAACAAATGTGTGTATTATATATTCTCAAACATGGACTAAAGTATTACTCTCTATGTATATATTGCATTTGACGAACATATGACAATGTTTGGAAAAAAAAAGATCTATTCATGGTACTTATACTAATGTGTGTTTATATGTATTATATGTTCTCACAAAAACACCATACAAGAAAGGGAAAACTAAAAAAATAACGAAAAATAACTTAAATAATATGAAGGATATCACTTGGTGAATGGAAATATAAAATATATATTTATGTACAGACTAAATGTGATGGTAACCAAATTCCTTGATCCAACAATTGTAAGTATCAGTAGCTGACTAAATATATTTTGGGATGCATTTATCCCAGAAATTGATAAGATCAAAATTGGAATTAAAGCCACTAGGTGACCTAGTCGCCATAGTGAAAATCCAAAATGTCTCTTTTTAAACGCTATCTATTCCTATCACCACCACGTTCTGAATACTTCAATTGTTCTATGATTTTCCATCGAAGTGAAGATATATTCTTTTTGTGTCTGTCTATAAAATGTTTGGCCAGAAGGGAAGTGGTATTGGATTTTTTAATGTCTAAAAGGTGTTCTCTTATTCTGTCACGTGACTATCGTGATGTACACCCAATATATTGCAATCTGCATTTTCAGCACCATATTAAATAGACTATAAAAGTGGAGCGACAGTTTACACAAGATTGCAAACTGAAACTTTTTCCATTCATACCCTGACCTACATGCGAACAAAAGATGCAGGAAGTATGACAACACTTGTACATTCATTTTTGTATAAGCCATGAACTAGTCTCTTTCTGCAGGTGAAAGAATATTGCCAATAGAGGCCCCTTTTTTGTAAGTGAATCTACACCCACTATGTACCATTTGATCCAGCTGGTCATTAGCTTAAAGCATGGGGAAATGTTTATTGATAATATTGCATATCTGGTTGTACAGGGAGTGCAGAATTATTAGGCAAATTAGTATTTTGACCACATCATCCTCTTTATGCATGTTGTCTTATTCCAAGCTGTATAGGCTCGAAAGCCTACTACCAATTAAGCATATTAGGTGATGTGCATCTCTGTAATGAGAAGGGGTGTGGTCTAATGACATCAACACCCTATATCAGGTGTGCATAATTATTAGGCAACTTCCTTTCCTTTGGCAAAATGGGTCAAAAGAAGGACTTGACAGGCTCAGAAAAGTCAAAAATAGTGAGATATCTTGCAGAGGGATGCAGCACTCTTAAAATTGCAAAGCTTCTGAAGCGTGATCATCGAACAATCAAGCGTTTCATTCAAAATAGTCAACAGGGTCGCAAGAAGCGTGTGGAAAAACCAAGGCGCAAAATAACTGCCCATGAACTGAGAAAAGTCACTTGCCACCAGTTTGGCCATATTTCAGAGCTGCAACATCACTGGAGTGCCCAAAAGCACAAGGTGTGCAATACTCAGAGACATGGCCAAGGTAAGAAAGGCTGAAAGACGACCACCACTGAACAAGACACACAAGCTGAAACGTCAAGACTGGGCCAAGAAATATCTCAAGACTGATTTTTCTAAGGTTTTATGGACTGATGAAATGAGAGTGTTTTTGATGGGCCAGATGGATGGGCCCGTGGCTTGATTGGTAAAGGGCAGAGAGCTCCAGTCCGACTCAGACACCAGCAAGGTGGAGGTGGAGTGCTGGTATCATCAAAGATGAGCTTGTGGGGCCTTTTCGGGTTGAGGATGGAGTCAAGCTCAACTCCCAGTCCTACTGCCAGTTTCTGGAAGACACCTTCTTCAAGCAGTGGTACAGGAAGAAGTCTGGATCCTTCAAGAAAAACATGATTTTCATGCAGGACAATGCTCCATCACACGCGTCCAAGTACTGCACAGCGTGGCTGGCAAGAAAGGGTATAAAAGAAGAAAATCTAATGACATGGCCTCCTTGTTCACCTGATCTGAACCCCATTGAGAACCTGTGGTCCATCATCAAATGTGAGATTTACAAGGAGGGAAAACAGTACACCTCTCTGAACAGTGTCTGGGAGGCTGTGGTTGCTGCTGCACGCAATGTTGATGGTGAACAGATCAAAACACTGACAGAATCCATGGATGGCAGGCTTTTGAGTGTCCTTGCAAAGAAAGGTGGCTATATTGGTCACTGATTTGTTTTTGTTTTGTTTTTGAATGTCAGAAATGTATATTTGTGAATGTTGAGATGTTATATTGGTTTCACTGGTAAAAATAAATAATTGAAATGGCTATATATTTGTTTTTTGTTAAGTTGCCTAATAATTATGCACAGTAATAGTCACCTGCACACACAGATATCCCCCTAAAATAGCTATAACTAAAAACAAACTAAAAAACTACTTCCAAAACTATTCAGCTTTGATATTAATGAGTTTTTTGGGTTCATTGAGAACATGGTTGTTGTTCAATAATAAAATTAATCCTCAAAAATACAACTTGCCTAATAATTCTGCACTCCCTGTATTGAGTGGAGTATTCCACAAAAAATGTAACCACTTCATGAAGGAAGAAATTGTGGGTTAATAGAAACTCTGCAATTCATATAATGTAACCCTGAAAGTTTTCACTGTAATCTGTAAAATACTTGAGCCAATAACTCAAGGCTTGAAGACCATAGGTATGCTTAATGCTAGAGTACAATGAAGACACAGCCACCGTAAGCCAGGAATAATCATTCCTCCACTGAACATTATCTAATAACAGTAAAGGCTGAGTGTCCCTAAAATAACTATTTAAATACAACATTAGAGGCTGTAAAAAGCTAGCCATTGTGAGAGTGGTTCACAGAGGGACCCTATACCCGACACTATGGGTCTTCGTTTCACATTGTGGAGTGATTTGTGGACTTAGTAAATGAAAACTAGGTACAATTGGGTTCTGAACATTTAGAAAATCAAAAGTTGATTGATCAATAAAACTCTCCTGTAGGCCATCATCCAATATAGATCTTTATTCCCTTTTACACCTATTCATGGGGTTTTTTGAGCGCTTCATTGTGATGAGTACATATTTCACACTTTTCATGTTGCTCACCTCCACCTGTCTGAATATTTCCCTGGCTCAACGGGACAAGGTGCTCAATCCCTTTGGCCGCAACTTGCCCATCTAGCTGCTTCTCCACAATACCTGACACCATACTGGGCGTACCCCTGCTGCATGCACTTATGCCATGGCAGTAGGAGGGGGTGGGGGCGTAGCTACAACAGATGACTCCACTTTCTTAAGTAATTCCCTAAGGCCCTCCAATAGCCTAACCGAGGCTGAATCACTAGCAGACATCACACTACTCATCCGACTCCCCAAACTGAACAACTGGGTTTTGCCTACCTGCAGCTGCTGCAGGGTCTTGCTCCCTCCTTGGAGCTGACTGCTCCCGTTCAGGTCTATTCCCAAAGAACATGAAGGTTCCTTCTGCACCTGCAAGATACTAGTCTGTGACTTATCCCCACATGGAAACAAAACCTCACCCTGAACTAACCCTGTGGGGTGATCCATCATAACAGCTGTACACCCTTTCACTCTCTTTTGTCCACTCTCTTATGTAAATAAGACAAAAGAATGTGTTTATATATGAAGCCATATTTTTATCAGATATACTGTAAGATTACAATTCTGATGTCAGAAATTGAAGCCCATATAATTTGAATACACATCTTAAAACTCAATGCAAATAGGATGTCCCAAAAAACCCCTTCTCTCCTTCATCAAAGGAATTACATGCATAGTTATTTCTGAAAGAAAGAACAAAGGGTTAGACTGTTGTATAAATAAAATTTAGTGAACCATTTCAAAGTAATATGAGAATGATGGAGCCTCAAAAGTACATGCCCATATATGGGTTTCCTGCCCAAGGTGAGTAGCCGATCCGTCTGTGAAAATACAAACATCTTCAAGGAAATGTAGCTTTTAACAACTACATGTTAAATGATCCCCTGTGAGCTGTATACACATCTTACACAGCCATGTGTCCATGCTGCATTTGAATCCATAAATTCTAGACAATGAAAGTGGCCAGGCAGAGACAAATAACATTAATATTAGATAAATATTTGTTGAGATTGATAAATATTGCAAATAGATAGATATATGAATGTTTAACATTTCTAACAATTATTTCTTTCATTTCAGGCATCTAGTAAGTACACAGATAATTGGCATTTCAAATAATATCCTATGTGTTTTATACAAGTAAAAAAAGAAAAAAAAGAAACATACAGATATGAAATATTAATCTGTATGGGATAATAATCCAATGTAGATATAATTGTGTGAAAGCCACCTATATTTGCTGATCTCAAAGCATGTATGTGATGTTGAGCGGATGGCCGTAGAAAGAAATTGAATCCAGGATGAAGATATTATAATCCTTAAATTGTTTCATAGAAAATATGGTTTAAATGCATTTTATACATTTTAAGTGAAATACATACATACATACTGTGATCAAGAAAAATTATACTGTGTGACCCATGTGTATTTGAACATGTAACTTATTAATATAAATAAATGATGGCATTTTATATGAACATTTTTAAAGAAATGTTTTACTGTATAGAAACAATTAAATGAACTGTTTGTCTGCTGTCTCTGGTGTTGCGATGCGAGAATTACAGCCAAAAGATTTGACTGTTAAAGATGCGTTTCCCTAAGCAACCATGCATTTCTAGGGATCCAATGAGATGTTCAGTTTCGTGTGCCTCCCAAACCAATTCACCAATGATGGTACAGAACAAAAAGGGGTGGGGTTACATCACATGATTTAACCCCAAGCATAGAGAGAAAAAGGGGCTAACTTTTGCTAAAAACTAGGCTGCTGGCTGTCTGTCTATGAACTGGTAACTGAAATTGGCTGCATTTGAAATACAGTTACTCTAAGCAAATAGCTACCATTACTTCTCCACATTGCAAAACTCAATTTTCGTATTCTGAGGTGAAATTGGACCTGTTGAGAAATATTGGAAACTGGATATCATTTTTGGTCATTTTGGGTAAAGTATATGAGGGTGCTAAATATAGGTAAATATTTAAAACAAACATTCATTGTTACTGTAGTTAATAGATTAAAAAGAGCAGTTTGTTCACACCTGGGCCACAAAGGCTCACTACAGGAAAACAAATATCCCTTGCTGCTGCTCTTCTGCGGGACTGAAAGTGATACGATAGCACTCCTTCAAATAATGTATATGTAATTATGTGTTCTGTTATGTTTATCTATACTATGTCTCGATGCCTGTTTAATGTTAGGGGTGGGGAGACTCGGGATTTCTCGCAAGAGGCAGTAAATCTGTCCTGAGGCACTTTACCTCTACCTTTTAAACATTTTTTTTCCGAAAAGCTGGGGGTCGCAAGCATCTCCCATCCCTTAAGTAATTTAAGCTGCAAACTGTTTAGCAGACATATGGTAAAACTTGTTCAAAGTTAAATCTAGTTACAACTAGAATTTGAATATGTTGTTATAATATAAATTATACCAATTGCACTGAATGTAAAACTATGTTACTACGTTAGTTCACTTGTTATTATTGTTGTCCTATAGTTAACACTCCCCCGTAGATAGTCAATCCACTTATACAAGTTGCTATACTTGTACCGCCCCCCCCCCCATATACGCAAATTATATTTGTGGTATCCCCTTTTAAGGGGACTGGAGAAGTCAGTCAACCTTCTAGATATGCTTCTCCTTTTGGTGATCCAGTGGGTCATCATACTTGTTAATGCACTTACGGTATAAGTAGTTAAATCTGAGTACGTCTGGTTCAATCTTAATGGTATATGTTGTGTTTTTTTATATCGCAAAATTGAATTCCAAGCTAATCTTACTCCTCCCTCTAGGTGATAGGTGTAGTTCCCTTGGAATTTGGTCCCCTGGGGCTTTTCTGAGCATTGACCTGAACATATTGATCTGAGACTACCAGGAATCACATTTGGGTGTGCAGATCCAGACGGGGTGAGTTTCATACCCAAATCTTATTTCTTTTTCCATTGCCTCTTCTTCTCCCACCTTTCCCTCTTCCTAGGCCTACAATGACGACAATTCCCAATCACATCTCCTTCGCAACATTAAATGCTAAGGGTCTCAATTCACAAGAAAAAAGAAGTATGCTTACAAACACCATGAAGGCTCTCAAAATACAAATTATCTTTTTACAAGAGACCCACTGGATAGCATCATCCCAAAATCCATACAGAACCCCAGATTACCCCACAGTGATTCTGGCCTCCCACTCGGAGAAATCTAGAGGTGTAGCGATTGCCATACACAAAACCATACACTTTGAACATATCCATGTAGAGAAAGACAATCAAGGGAGGTATCTATTGCTCACCTGTAAACTTAATGGTATTTTATTCACATTGGTAAACATATATGCCCCTAACCAAACACAACCCAATTTCCTGAAAGGGATACTGTCTAAAATTGAGAAACATAAGGTCGGAACTTTAGTTCTAGGGGGGATTTTAATATGGTATGGGATCCCCTAGTCGACAAGAATGTTCAGAGGGGGAAAAAAATTGACGCATACACCATAAATACTGCCAACAGATTTCGTCAGTATATAATCCAACATAACCTATACGATATCTGGAGGGCACACCACCACAATGACAGAGACTACACTTACTTTTCTAGACCCCATCACTCTTACTCGAGACTAGACCATTTATTCACCGACTCATGGACACTTGACAGAGTTCTAATGTCACATATTAAGGTTTGTGCATGGTCGGACCATGATATTCTCACGTTCACCCTCTCCACTGATCTAACCAAAATGTCTAGACCTAGTTGGAAATTCCCTAAGCAAGCACTCCAGGATAAAACCTTTAGGGCACCCCTCCAGAACTCTATAATTGAGTTCTTGAGAATAAACGAAACTCCAGATATGCCATCCCAAACAGTATGGGCCACTTTAAAGGCATACGTGAGAGGGATCTGTATTCGGAGACAGGCGATGCTTAGACGCCAAATAGGAGCCCCCTTAGGCCTACTTATGACTGAATTACGATTGGCAGAACAAGAAAAAAAGAATTCCCCATCTGTTCCCTTAGCTGATAAAATTAAAAAGCTCAGAGCACAATTGGCAGACAGAGAGCTAGAGAGAGTAAAGGAATCCTATATTCGATTTAGGAAGTTACTATACTGTCAGGGTAACAAAGCCTCAACACTTCTAGCGCATAAATTGAGAGGTAGAACCGCGGCAGCTAGAATATTGTCACTCAAACGGGGGACTACATCGGTCTTGGGGAAACCTTCGCGGCCTACTATTCTGATCTATATAATCTCCAACCTTCAATGGCTGGTAAGGAATCCTCTGTACAAAAAGTGGTTGATTTCCTACAAAACCTCAACTTGCCTGCTCTATCAGAAGATGATAAAGAAGCGCTCAAGGCTCCATTTTCTCTAGCTGAAATTAACTTAGCCATCAAGCATACCCAAACCAACAAAACTCCGGGTCCAGATGGATATCCGGCGTCCTTCTACAAACTCTTTAAGGCAGAGTTAAACAAAATCCTCCTCAAGGTTTTTTCAGAGGCCCGAGAGTCAGGTCTGTTTAATAAGGAATATCTACAGGCAATAATTCTACCTATCCCCAAACCAAACAAGGATTCCTCACAATGTACCAGTTATAGACCAAACTCATTGATTAATGGTGATGTAAAGTTATATGCCAAACTTTGGGCCAACCGCCTTAATACCCTACTCCCGAAGGTAGTACACTCTGACCAGGTCGGGTTCACCTTTGGCAGGGAGGGGCCAGATAACTCTCGAAAAATGCTTGACATCCTCACAGAGGCATCTCGACTCAAGCTTCCCATGCTGGCCCTGTCCTTAGACGCAGAAAAAGCGTTTGACAGGGTCAGATGGGATTACCTATGGTGCACGCTTGCTCAGTTCGGCATACCAGACAAAGTGATTACAGCAATTCGAGCCCTATACTCCTGTCCATCTGCGGTGGTTAAAGGCCTAGGATTTGCCTCTCCGGAAATACGTATCACTAATGGTACCAGACAGGGGCGTCCCCTATCACCCTTAATTTTCACATTGGCCATTGAAACTTTGGCCCAAGCCATTAGGAATTCACGCGCGATACATGGGGTACAGTTTGGTAGAGAAACTGCAAAGGTAGTATTGTTCGCGGATGACATGACATTATTTCTCACAAATCCACTGGGCTCCTTGCCTGCTCTCGTTGACCTTATTTCCAAATTTGGTTCCCATAGCTATTACAAGGTCAATGTCTCTAAGACTGAGGCTTTGCCTGTTGGTCTCCCTGCATTTGAACTGGATGTTCTACGAACATTGTATTCCTTTCAGTGGTCACAAACCACCATCCGGCACTTGGGAATACAGCTTGGTCCGGACCCGAAATCCGTACTTGCCATAAACTATTCAGACATTATTAAAGAAGTCGCTGAGCTCACCACCTCCTGGAACCTTAAAGAGATCTCATGGTTAGGCCGCATAGCATCTTTTAAAATGACGATTCTACCCAAAATTCTCTTATTTTCGCTGCTCAATGTTCCTAGTGCCCTTATAGATAAACTCCAATCTCTTGGTCAAAAGTATATCTGGGGTAAGTCTAAACCTCGTATTGCAGCGAAAATACTTCAGAAAAAATATGAACAGGGAGGTGTAGCTATGCCTAGCATACACGGGTATTACGAGGCTGCTAGGCTCTCACATATTTCGGCATGGGCAGACAAGGGAAAACAGCAGGGATGGAAGAGCATAGAGGCTTGTGATCTCCCCATAGGCTTGGGCTTGGCCGACTTGCCATGGATTCCTGACTACCGGTTAGATACTCTGGGAATTAAGAATGTCATTGTTAGAGAAAATTTGAAAATTTAGCATAACCTTAGGAATCTACCAGAGGTTGCTCCACACCCATCTCCTATACACTCTTTGCCCGCCTTGTTTGCAGCCCTGCCTGACACGCACGTGCAGCGATGGGGTGATTGGGATTTGAGACTGATCTCCCAGCTATACCCCTCGGACATTCTGCTTACTCCAAGCAATATAGGATCTGTCATTCAAACCCCCCCGTATGGGCTACATTTGAATACTCTAGACTATATGTCTTCCTGATGTCTTGGTGATTCCCTAAAGTCCCCAACAGACCCCTGACCAACTGGGAAAAATTGTGGCAGCTCCCTGTCAAGACCCCTAGACTTATATCATTCCACTATAGCTTACTACAGTCGTCCACAAACAGAGACAGACCCTGGCAACTTAGGGCCTGGGAAGGAGACCTATCCAGACCAATCACTGACAAAGACCTGCATATAGCTATGACGCTAACCAAAAAGACTGTACACTGCAAACACCCTAGAATCATACATGAAATTATTCTTGAAATGGTACTATACTCCCTCCAGACTATCGCAGATGTTTCCTACAACATCCCCTCTCTGTTGGAGAGAATGTGAATTAAGAGGTTCAGATATACATATATGGTGGGATTGTCCTAAATTAAAACCTACATGGACTCAAATATCTACCCTCTGTTCTACTCTTGGGCTGAATATACTACTTACCCCTGAGATTGCTCTACTACACATATTCCCGACTCCTTTGTCTAACCTGTTAATCTTTATTCTCGCGGCCACGAAGTTGGCAATAGCGAGAGGTTGGAAACAGACACAGCCCCCAGACACTACATCTATCACCTCCATAATACAAATATATGCCAAGATGGAACAGGGTTACTACTTTAATATGGACAAAGAGGATCTCTATTGGCAGATTTGGGAACCCTGGTTTCACTATCAAGAAGACTGTAGGCAGATAGGCAGACATGATGCGACCCCCAGACACCCACACTAGTGTAACTTAATTCTAAAATATGGTGGTAACCTGTTTCCTGGTGAGAACCCCTCACCTGCTATCTCTTGCCTGCAATGACTGGCTCATACCCTCTTCCCCTCCTTTTCTGTTCCTCCTCTCCCCCACCCTATCCCTTACTCTCTTCTTACTTTACTTCTTCTGGGGCTGCCTGCCCCGCCTGGAGATGCGCACTAGGATTGATCTGTTGGGTTACTGGAAGAAGCATGGTAAAAGTTTTCCTTAGGCTGGCTTGTCGAAGCTATTATAATGCTGAGTGAATATCTAGGATTATTGTATTATACCAATCACTATATTTAGGGTCAGTTAATGTATAATGTCCATTTTGTATGTTCTTGTAAACTGGAAAACCTTTGCGTGTATATGAAATAACCTGTGATTGCTCATAGAGACATTCTCACTATGGTTTCAGAAAGATCTATGTTTGTAAAAGAAATCGATTAGCCTGTAATTGTCATTAACAAGCTTATTTTATAATAAAAATTACTTTTGAAAAAAAAAAAAAGAGCAGGTTGTATTTTATCTTACATTCATAGTCTGTGTATTTTAAAAATAATCCTCAATGCTAAATAATTTATCTGTGCAAATATATATACATATATTTTAGAACTGTCTTAATTGTAGATAACTAAGAATTTATTTCAGCTTAGACATAGGAGTTGGTTGTTTGCACAAATAATATATACAATTCCAAATGTTTTAATAAGAGTGTATATTATCCTATTGTTTAACTAAGCACTGTTGAAATTATACCAGTCTGAATATTAGTGGCTAATATCCTGGAATCTCATTGTGTTAATTGAATGAAATTCAATTGTGAATAAGGCTAGTTATAAAGTTACAATTTGGTTTGCTTTGTAAAGGAGTATTGCAACAGCTTAAACACTGTATAGTTTGACTCATGTTCTGGTTCCTACAGATATATTTCAATGTGTTTATTAACTAATAAAAAGAATTTAGGAATTTTATATAAATTTTATGGTTTTGTATATGCATTTTATTGGAGTTTAGTTTAAAGGATAATTATGAAATATATTGTGTTATAAACCGGCCATATACTGACATATTATTTGGAGGAACTTTGCATGAGATATTATTAATGTTTATCATATTTATATGATATATTTGTAGTAAACAGAAATTGAAATATTGATTTTCTTATTTCAAAATTAATATTAATATTTTGAAAGTATTTTTTTTTTAAAAATTGAAATATTTTCATATTTCAGAATTAATATTAATATTTTTGAAAATATATATAAAAAATTCTCTTATTGGTCAAAATTGTATTAGCGTTTTTATCTTACAACACTAAAATAACTATGTCTTCAGCAAAAAGTATCGCTAGCGTTTCTGTACAAGATGAATATGTGCCCTCCCCAAGATCCTCTGTCCATGAAATGGTTCAGGCAAAAACTCTCAAATTCAAAGCCATGAACCACCTGATGACTAGACTTGATATGGGAGATGTCTACACGTATATTCAGGGATTTAAAGCTAAGGCCAAAGATTTAGTTAAATATATGTGGGTTGAAGATGGTGAATTATACCAAATTTTACTGCAACTTAGTAAATGCACGGAATTTAGAGGGCGTGACGACTTAATTTTCAAAACTTGGCCGATTTTAATGTATTTGAGCTGTGAGATGTCTAGCCAAATGGCAGGACAAGACAGACATTTAGGACAGCTAAGGGATGAAAATGATTTATTATAAGAATTTGAGGAAGCCTTTATTAACGGAAAGGTAGAGATTCTAGAAGCTAATAAAAAGGTTTCTGACTTAAATAAATATAATCAGAAATTAGAGGCTGAATTTAAAGCTTTAGAAGAAGTCTATGGAAAATTCCAAAATAAAAATAAGAATTTAAAAGCTAGATATCGTGGGGCTGAAAAAGGATATGAACAAGAAATAAATGAATTAAAAAGACAAATCAGCAGCAATAAGGAACCTTTAAGTAATAACACTAATGCTGAAATGATTAACTCAATTAAGGACTGGGTCAGAAATGAGTTTCAAAGTACCAGGCGGGAGGATAGACAAAGGTACCCAAGTTATAGCCCTAATTCAGGCCCAGAGATAACTTTCCCCCAGGCAATTACCTAACTCTGGAGGACAAGATGATTATTACACCTCAGCGGAAGAGGTCAGTTACTATAGCGGGTCAGAAGGGGAGGGCTAGCTTCTCAGACAGCCCATATAAAAATGCACGGGTGAGATTTCAGCATAGTAAAGATAGGACAGATAAAAGGCACTCTAGCTCAAACAATAAGTTCCCAATGAAATCCAGTACTGTATTTAATAAAGTGTATGACACCCCTACAATAATTAAATTCCTAAAGAATGCAGTACGCCCATTTTCCAAAGGGGGACCATAATTGTTCACTTAGAGGCCTTTGAAAATGCTTTATCTATAATGAATGTTACAAGTGAGCAGTTAAAAATTTAATTTCTGCCCTGGGTATTTGAAGGTAAATATCACAAATTCTTTGCTTCACTAAAGGATATGAATATTCATTCCTGGGATGAGACAAAGCGTCAGTGCAGAAAATAATTCGGGCAACATCGCACTAAAACTGGAGCGAAAATAGCTGTATATGGTTTGAAATGTAGTGCAAATCAAAGCCCCATAGAATTCCTTTCTGTACTGAAAAGTGCGTACAGTATGGCTTGAGATAATCCCATATTTGAATGCTCAGAATTTGTGAATTTATTTTTGAAGCACTGCCCACACCCATCAAAATTAATTTAGCTAGAGATTTTGATGAGAACTGCTTATTGGAATGGCTGATCAAAGAGAGTACAAAGTTATACTCTATTCAGCAGTCCGGTGAACAGAGGGATAAAAGGGAGAGCAAGCCCAATCCTAAAATTGTGGCAGAAACTAGGGTGTCACCTAGTCCCCTTAATTTGGAGTCTAAAAAGAAAACCTATGCGGAAGTGGCCAGAGAAAACAGGCCATCCCCACAAAGGTTTAACTCTACCCCTCCCCCAACACGGGCTGAGGCACAGAGACTAGACCCAAAATGGGGGGCATACCCAGGTAAATAATTACTCCCAAAGAGAAGAATACCCACAAGATAATAGGTACCCCTGCAAAGGTAGATACAATAAGTGCAGATAATACTCTCAGGGTAACCAGACACCCCAAGTAAATAGTGCTCACTAAAATACTAACGCTGAACAAGTTGAACCCCAGGGGCAACCACGCCAGGATAGAAACAACGGCCCTGATTCTGAGGGAACCCAATGGTCCAGGAATCACTACTATGGGGCATCAAGAGATAGGTCCAGAGGTAGAGGTAACTTGTACGATCAAGTAGATCAGCTTAGTACCCAGCTAATTCGGTTGAGCGAACAAGTCGATAATGAGTCAAGCGTTTATGGCTCAGCAACCTAACAATCCTTTTTAAGGGTTACAGCCAGTGGCCAGCGGTGGGCCACAGGCACAGTCATAGTCATAAATACTGCAGTGTCACCTGAAAGGGAGGGGAGAGATATACAAAATAAAAGATAAATGTCAAAAATGGTACTAATCATGTTCTCTCCCCACAGACCGGAAACAAACGATTTAGCTGTGATGACAAGCAACCTCGGCCGGGAAAATTTAACCAATCTCTTCCCTTGCAGCATTCTCTTAACCTTATTTCCACAGATGCAGTACACAAGAACCCAGTCAACCCTATCATAGAGTGGACCAGTAAGAGTGAAATTTCTTCTGCATCGGGTAACACAGCGGATTCAGGTAACACGTGGCGAAGCCCACAACTGTGTAATCATGCCAATTTTATGTGTGAAATGGTAGAAACTGCAGGGAGATATTATGTGTTAGCTGAGCTGCAAGATTCAGTCTCCAACCCTATCATGGGATTAATTGATACTGGATCTCAGGCAACTATTTTATACCACAAGTACTACACACAACTAAATGAGCTAACACCCCACAAACCTAAAATAAAATAATTTGATGGTTCACTAATAGGAGTTGGGGGTAACTCTCTAAAAGTCTACGGTACTGCATGGTTAAAATTTAAACTGGGGAACAGGGTCATAAGACACCCTGTCATTATAGTGGATCTGCCAACTAATCGTTTAATTATTGGTAGTGATCTCCTGAAGCGATTAAGCACCATAATCGATTGCATAAATAATGTAATTTGGTCACAAGTAAAACGGCCAATTAATTATGAGCGATCCGGCATATCTCACACACGATATAACTGTCACGTGGTGGAAGAGAAGTCAGATGCTGTGGAGATTCATTTCAGGAATAACTCCTTTAAATGGCTTTGATGGTAATACTTTTAAAATTTCGCCTGGAAAGATAGCAAATATTTCCTTAGACGGCGATGTATTAACCATATCTCTCCACAAGGGGGATGCTAAAAACCCTAAAGGGGGAGACCACGCTCAATACCTCGCAGGAATTGAGAGAGTTAAAGAGGATCTATTTATCCCTATACAAGTGCATGACCTTGGTACAACAAAGTATGCCAAATTGAACTTAAAACAGGAAGCTAACTATATAAGCAAAGGCTTATTAGCGCAGATAGCTGAACCTAAAGTGATTAAATCTCTTTCTCCCCAAGACCACTGTGTCCACGGCCTGGATGACAGGTTTGAAAGCTATAACATCACAGCTAAGTGCTTATTATCTATATCTTTAGGTATTAAATCAACAAAGCACCTGTTTTTAGTTTTAAATACTCCCCATAATCAAATATACATTGGCAATGATCTCTTGCATTGATATGCCATACAAATAGATTTGCTTAACTCTTGCCTCTGGAGCAGGTTAAAGGGGGACCCTGAAGTATTTCAGGATAAAAGTGCAGCCCTAAAATCAAACCAGCAATTGCCATATGCTGTGAATATGCAGGTGTCTAACAATGTTATAATTCCTGCTGGGGCTGATAAATTTCTTTTGCCCTTACAGGTACAGAGAGGTCAGAAATTAAAAACACTAATTTGCCTCTCCCATAGAATACAAAATCTGGTTGTCACAATGGCCCACACTCCTTTAGTAAATATTGGAACTATTCCAATACATGTTATTGTGCATAACATGACCCCACAGGATACAACCTTATCCAAGGGAACTACCATAGGATATGCTCTGGAATCGAGTTATTACACTTTTGGATTACAGAATAATGTAATTGGGCTAATACCCGAAGGATACTTAACTGAAGAACAATTAATAGAGCAATCCTTTGCCTCTATACCAGAGGGTCTATTTACTATTCAGTCTATTTATCCCTTCACCTCAGAGGAAGGTATCTGTAAAATTGAAGAAGCCTCTCTAGTATTTGATCAGCCGATCAAACAGCAAGAATACACCAATACCCAGAGTCATGGTTGCAATGTAAATTATAGTCAAGGAGATCTCACCTCTAGATTGGAAGAAGCCTATGAAATAGGACAGCCTGAAATTTTTCCAGGATTTCAGCAAATAGTCGAAGAGCAAATATCCTTAGCTAATGACTTTTCCAGTGATGATGAACGCCAGCAGCTGCGAGAACTCCTGATGGAGTACAAGGATATGTTTGCTAGGGATTCTTATGACTGTGGGACTACAGACTTGCACATTGCAAGAATACAGACATATTCCAATGCACCACCTGTCTTTGTTAAACAATACAGACTTCCTTTAGCCTCATATGATTCTCTTGCAGAAATCATAAAGAAGCCGGAAGAAAGAGGTATTATCAGACAGGTGCATAGTTCTTATAACAATCGTGTTCTCAAGCCCAATGGACAATGGCGTTTGTGTGCTGATTTAAGACAGCTAAACAAACGAGTGTACATGTCTGGCTGGCCTGTACCATATATTGACCAGTGCCTAGCACAGATGCAGGGATCCAAGATATTCACTGCCATTGATTGCGCACAGGGATATTGGACCATAAAGGTACATGAGGAGGACCAGTATAAGCTGGCATTCTCATTCCAAAAGGTCCAGTATGCATTTCAGAGACTTCCTTTTGGATACATAAATTCTGGACGTGAATTTGCTGTATTCATGTTTAAGGCTATGCCTGATGCACTGGAAAGGGAGACCTTATCTTATGTTGATAATGTGTTAATCAAAAGCACAGACTTTGAAAAACACATTGCAGAGCTTAAACACGTCCTCAGTCAATTTAAAAGGGCAGGTGTCAAATTATCCCTACAAAAAGCTCAATGGTGCCGCACTCGTGTAAACTTCTTGGGACATGAAGTTACTTCTGAAGGGCTAAATCCTCAGAAGAAAAAGGTGGAAGCTATAGTAAATTCTAAAAACCCAACTAACTTAAAGGAATTGAGATAATTCCTGGGTATGACAAATTATTCTCGCAAATTCATTGATAATTATGCAGAATTAGCTAAACCACTACTACTTCTAAAGAAGGATGTGAAATGGCACTGGAGTGAGACTCAAGAGACAGCCATCAGAGAGCTGAAGAGAAAACTCACGCAAGCACCTTGCTTAGCGTACCCTGAAGGTGGTAAACCTTTCTTCTTAGAAACAGGTTACACAAATATAAGCATGAGTGCTGTTTTATACCAGAAGCATGATAATTTAAGCAAAGCCATTGTTTATGCGAGCAAAACTCTATCCCCAGTAGAAATAAAATTTAGCGATTGCGAAAAAGCCCTCTTATCTACTGTATGGGCTCTACAAAATTTCCGCAGCTATATATAGGGCGAGAAAATTATTGTAGAAACGGCCCACCAGCCTTTGCTATATTTACAAAGTGAGAGAATAAGAGATGGGAATTTGTCTAATAGCCGCATAACAGCGTGGACTCTTTCCTTACAAGGCTGGCCTTTAGAAATTCGCTACAAGCAGCATTAAAAGAATCCAGTCGCACAGGGGCTTGCTGAGCTCCACGACTGTACTGCAAAAGATCCTGGGTAAAAATTATTAGAAGATGATTTTCTGGAGGAACAATTGCTTTCCCATATAAAATGTATTTGGAGGACCAGTGTCAAACATTACCTTGGGTATATGTTGGTGGTGGTTCTTACCATGCCACTATTGAAAATGAGCGCAGACTAGTCGCTGGAATTTGTATAACTTGGGCCATTGGATTCCCAAATATATCTATAGGTTTCAATATTGGACCAAGATCCAGTCAAGTTGCAGAACTCACTGCTGTTTAAAAGACCATTGAAATGGCTATTGAACAAAATATTCGTGAATTTGTGATCATTACTGACTCAAATTATGTGCGCAACAGTTTTGTTGAATACCTGCCAACTTGGAAAATGGCATGCAGAAAAGTAACCACAGACCAGTCAAGCATGGCAAGTTGTTCTGCAAGCTTGATTATCTGGTGGTATCCAATGATTTAACCATACACTGGAAAAAGACCAAGGGTCATTCCAGGGTTCTAGGTCCTGATAAGGAAGGAAATGATCTTGCGGATTCATTAGCCAAACAAGGAGCAATAACTGGAGAACTCCTTAATATTGACCATTTAATGGGTGCAATTCAGGTAGAAGCCATTACCAGAAACCAGGCTAAACAACAGAGTGAGCCTAAGCTGGTACAATGGAGTCAGGATTCTCCTAGTGAGGATCTGATCACTAGTCAAAAAGAAGACCCCATTGTAGGCATCTTTTATAAACACACAGAAGATCCTGAAAGCAACCCCATCTCAAAAGATGATTGTATTGGCAAAGAAGATCTTAGAATCTTAATGAAGTCCAGATCACAATTCAAGTTACAGGATGGTTTGTTAATTAGAACCTCCAAAACTGACATCCAGCAATGGGTAGTACCCCCAAGTTCAGAGGTCTAATGTTTCAACATGCCCATGATGCTCCCACATCTGGCCATCGTGGCACCAAATTAACGTATGAAATATTGCGTGATTACGCCTCATGGCCACACATGTTGAAAGATGTTCAAACCTACTGTCAAGGTTGTTTAATCTGCCTACAGTTCCAACCCACTGTGCCAATACATAGAGCGCCATTGCAGAAAAGGGGGATGGTAATGCCATGGTCATATATACAAATTGATTTTATTGGTCCAGTAACAAGGTCATATTGAGGTAACAAATACATGTTATCAGTGACATGCCTGTTCACTAAATGGGTAGAATGCATCAGTGCACCTAACAATAGTGCTGAAACATGCACAGCATTGCTCATCAACCACGTGTTTTCCAGATTTGGCTTGCCCCAAAGAATCGAATCAGATCGTGGCACTCACTTCACTAGCGAAGTGATGACCAAAATGTGGAAAATATTAGGGGTAGAAAGAAAGCTCCATATTGCTTATAGAGCTGCCTCAAGTGGTGGTGTAGAGCGTTACAACCAACCAATCCATTGTGAAAATCCTCAAAATGTTTGTGAGTGAAACGGGTAAAGACTGGGATGTAAAACTACCTCTAGTCCTGATGGCATTAAGAGCAACTCCAATTAGTGCTACCAAGATGTCACCTTTTGAACTGATGACAGGTAGAATAATGATTCTGCCTTAACATCTACTGTACCGTACATCAGACCAGAACTTGATAAACGCTGTCAATACGCATCAATATGTAGAGAACCTAAGAAAGCACCTACAATATGCCTTTGAATTTGCTCAAAGGAACTTAGAGAAAGATGCAACTGCCACTAAAATCTATTATGATCTCAAAAATCGTCCAAAAAGGAATATGAAATAAATGATAAAGTTTATCTTTATAACTTTGGAAGAGATCAGGTTAGGGAGAAGAAATTTCTCCCCTCATGGAAAGGTCATTTTGTCATTACTGACAAAATATCTCCAGTGGCCTATAAAATACGGATCCCTAAAAATGATAGTTTCATAGATAAATGGGTCCATATCAATCAGTTGCGAGCATGCCTTCCTAGGTCCCAACTGCAAGTTATAGAGGGAGAATGAAGTGTCATATCCTCAAATGCACTAAAGAAATATTGTAGTTTAAAGATGCCTAACTGATGAGGATAAGGGCTCAAAAATAACTGAATCTCTTCATAGAAGACTGTCTATGATGCATACTGTCAACACACTCACCCAGTACCACTGACTTTAAGCCAATTCAAACACGTGTCCTACATCTATTTGAATTGGAAGGGGAAATTATGTCAGGGTACAGGTAAATGACATATATATATATAATATATATATATTTATATATATATATATATATATATATATATATATATACACTAATATATGTATATGTAAATAAGACAAAAGAATGTGTTTATATATGAAGCCATATTTTTATCAGATATACTGTAAGGTTACAATTCTGATGTCAGAAATTGACTTGAAGCCCATATAATTTGAATACACATCTTAAAACTCAATGCAGACAGGATGTCCAAAAAACCTGCTAATATGAGCATTATGGAGCCTCAAAAGTACATGCCCATATTGGCTACTCACCTTGGGTTTCCTGCCCAAGGTGAGTAGCCAATCTGTCTGTGAGAATGTTTGAAAATACAAACATCTTCAAGGAATTGTAGCTTTTAACAACTACCTGTTAAATGATCCCCTGTGAGCTGTGTACACATCTTACACAGCCATGTGTCCATGCTGTGTTTGAATCCATAAATTCTAGACAATGAAAGTGGCCAGGCAGAGAGACAAGTAACATTAATATTAGATAAATATTTGTTGAGATTAATAAATATTGCAAATAGATATATGAATGTTTAACATTTCTAACAATTATTTCTTTCATTTCAGGCATCTAGTAAGTACATGGATAATTGGCATTTATACAAGTAAAAAAAAAAGTAACATACAGATATGAAATTTTAATCTGTATCAGATAATAATCCAATGTAGATATAATTGTGTGAAAACCACCTATATTTGCTGATCTCAAAGCATGTATGTGATGTTGAGCGGATGGCTGAAGAAAGAAATTGAATCCAGGATGAAGATATTATAATCCTTAAATTGTTTCATAGAAAATATGGTTTAAATGAATTTTATACATTTTAAGTGAAATACATACATACTGTGATCAAGAAAAATGATACTGTGTGACCCATGTGTATTTGAACATGTAACTTATTAATATAAAGAAATTATGGCATTTTATATGAACATTTTTAAAGAAATGCTTTACTGTATAGAAGCAATTAAAATGAACGGTTTGTCTAGGGATCCAATGAGATGTTCAGTTTCGAGGGCCTCCCAAACCAATTCACCAGTGATGGTACAGAACACAAAGGGGTGGGGATATATCACATGATTTAACCCCAAGCATAGAGAGAAAAAGGGGCTAACTTTTGCTAAAAACTCGGTTGCCGGCTGTCTGCTTGTGAACTGGTAACTGAAATTGGCTGCATTTGAAATACAGTTGCTCTAAGCAAATAGCTACCCTTACTTCTCCACATTGCAAAACTCCATTTTCGTATTCTGAGGTGAAATTGGACCTGTTGAGAAATATTGGAAACTGGATATCGATTTTGGTCATTTTGGGTAAAGTATATGAGGGTGCTAAATATAGGGAAACATTTAAAACAAACATTCATTGTTAGTCTGTGTATTTTAAAAATAATCATCAGTGCTAAATATTTTATCTGTGCAAATATATATATATATATATATATATATATATATATATATATACATACACTAATATATGTATATGTAAATAAGACAAAAGAATGTGTTTATATATGAAGCCATATTTTTATCAGATATACTGTAAGGTTACAATTCTGATGTCAGAAATTGACTTGAAGCCCATATAATTTGAATACACATCTTAAAACTCAATGCAGACAGGATGTCCAAAAAACCTGCTAATATGAGCATTATGGAGCCTCAAAAGTACATGCCCATATATGGGTTTCCTGCCCAAGGTGAGTAGCCAATCTGTCTGTGAGAATGTTTGAAAATACAAACATCTTCAAGGAATTGTAGCTTTTAACAACTACCTGTTAAATGATCCCCTGTGAGCTGTGTACACATCTTACACAGCCATGTGTCCATGCTGTGTTTGAATCCATAAATTCTAGACAATGAAAGTGGCCAGGCAGAGAGACAAGTAACATTAATATTAGATAAATATTTGTTGAGATTAATAAATATTGCAAATAGATATATGAATGTTTAACATTTCTAACAATTATTTCTTTCATTTCAGGCATCTAGTAAGTACATGGATAATTGGCATTTATACAAGTAAAAAAAAAAGTAACATACAGATATGAAATTTTAATCTGTATCAGATAATAATCCAATGTAGATATAATTGTGTGAAAACCACCTATATTTGCTGATCTCAAAGCATGTATGTGATGTTGAGCGGATGGCTGAAGAAAGAAATTGAATCCAGGATGAAGATATTATAATCCTTAAATTGTTTCATAGAAAATATGGTTTAAATGAATTTTATACATTTTAAGTGAAATACATACATACTGTGATCAAGAAAAATGATACTGTGTGACCCATGTGTATTTGAACATGTAACTTATTAATATAAAGAAATTATGGCATTTTATATGAACATTTTTAAAGAAATGCTTTACTGTATAGAAGCAATTAAAATGAACGGTTTGTCTAGGGATCCAATGAGATGTTCAGTTTCGAGGGCCTCCCAAACCAATTCACCAGTGATGGTACAGAACACAAAGGGGTGGGGATATATCACATGATTTAACCCCAAGCATAGAGAGAAAAAGGGGCTAACTTTTGCTAAAAACTCGGTTGCCGGCTGTCTGCTTGTGAACTGGTAACTGAAATTGGCTGCATTTGAAATACAGTTGCTCTAAGCAAATAGCTACCCTTACTTCTCCACATTGCAAAACTCCATTTTCGTATTCTGAGGTGAAATTGGACCTGTTGAGAAATATTGGAAACTGGATATCGATTTTGGTCATTTTGGGTAAAGTATATGAGGGTGCTAAATATAGGGAAACATTTAAAACAAACATTCATTGTTAGTCTGTGTATTTTAAAAATAATCATCAGTGCTAAATATTTTATCTGTGCAAATATATATATATATATATATATATATATATATATATATATATATATATATATATAGTTTAGAACTGTCTTAATTGTAGATAACTAAGAATTTATTTCAGCTTAGACATAGGAGTTGGTTGTTTGCACAAATAATATATACAATTTCTGATGTTTTAATAAGAGTGTATATTATCCTATTGTTTAACTAAGCACTGTTGAAATTATACCAGTCTGAATATTAGTGGCTAATATCTTGGAATCTCATTGTGTTAATTGAATGAAATTCAATTGTGAATAAGGCTAGTTATAAAGTTACAATTTGGTTTGCTTTGTAAAGGAGTATTGCAACAGCTTAAACACTGTATAGTTTGACTCATATTCTGGTTCCTACAGATATATTTCAATGTGTTTATAAATATTAACTAATAAAAAGAATTTAGGAATTTTATATTCATTTTATGGTTTTGTATATGCATTTAATTGGGGTTTATTTTAAAGGATAATCATTAAATATATTGTGTTATAACCCAGCCATATACTGACACTTTCCTTCCAGTCGAAACCTCTGAGTTTATAATGTTCACCTTTCTTACCCATCTAGTTGACTCCTCTCCCTCAGTACATCTCGCATCCCCTTAATCCTGCTGGAGCACCCACACCTACCGCACTGACCGATGAGACGGCCTCACCCAAGTCAGAGCATTCATCAGTCTAAATCCCTTGCAGACCTGTATCTGCATAAGAAGCCTGTTTATTATGCAGACCTATAAAAACTCCCCTGCTATCATCAGGATAGCCACCTTCCATGGTGGGAACCCATATCGTCTGCTCCCTTGCCCTCACCAGAATACTAGGCGTATTCCCTAATCGTCTAATACCAGTCCCCCTGCCCCTTAACTGCGGGGAAGGAGGGACAACTTTAACATCATTTGATGGACTCAAAAATGATTAAATTATTTTGTCCTCCAACTTAGAGCTGAGAAAGGATCCTCCCCCTGATGCCCCTCCTTGCATGGCCCCTAACCCTTGAACTGCACGCAGGGATAAATAAAGACTTGGCTCTAGGTCTACCCCCCTGGAAACACCTAAGGATAAACCAGGCCTACCAGTAGTCTTATAGACTAAATGTTGCTTAGAATGGAGAGGCCCAAAACTAGAACCTTCATGATTAGGGACCCCAGGGAAGAATGCAGGATCTACACCTAATACTGGGGCAGAAAGACTCTCCCCCCATGGTGCCAATAGACCAGTGTTAAGCAAGTGTCAGGGGCCCTGGTGGGAACCTGAACAAGTCCCCCTGCCTCACTTCCAACAATTGTAGAAGAAGGTCCACTACCCACCCCAGGCTCAGTAGATCCGTGTCCGGATTACTGTAGCCATGTGCTCCAACTCGGACCCATTCGGGCCGTGCATCACCTCCTCGTCACCTGCTGCTGACACTTCAGCAACCGCATGGACCTCCGCTTCCACTAAAACTCCGGAACACTGCCCACCAGAAAAGGCCCCTTCTACAATATTCTTTCTTTTTCTTCTTTTTTGTCTAGTTTCCATAGTCAGGTGGGAGCTTTACTTTAATTTCCACTGCTGGCTGTGTCTGATTCTGCACTATCTATCTGACACATCTTTAGTTATAAAAGTTACCCTGGAAGGCCTAATCTTTTCCCCCATTTGTTTTTTAAGTCTGTCATATTTATACTGAGTTTAGTGTTTTTGGTTTCTTTTATTTTTTGCTTCACATCTCTGTAGTTCTTTCTGATATTTTTTTATATCTGGACTTGAATTCTGCTTATTATTCTTGACCCTTGATTAATTCCTCTAATTTGTCATATCCTGCAATATCATGTTTTATTAATATTTTCATCCTGACAGTACTTCCTCCTATTTCACATTTAAACCTGGGTCCCTGAATTCTAATGCTGGCAATAATTGGATTATAAGGCCCTTACCAATAAGTGTCATTTTAAAGGGACACTGAATCCAAATTTTTTCTTTCGTGATTCAGATAGAGCATGCAAATTTAAGCGACTTTCTAATTTACTACTATTATCAATTTTTCTCCGTTCTCTTTCTTTATTTGAAAAAGAAGGCATCTAAGCTATTTTCTTTGGTTCAGAACCATGGAAACCACTTGTTTATTATTGGGTGAATTTATCCATCAATCAGCAAGAACAACACAGAGTGTTCACCAAAAATGGGCCGGCATCTAAACTTACATTCTTGCATTTCAAATAAAGATACCAAGAGAATGAAGAGAATTTGATAATAGGAGTAATTTAGAAAGTTGATTAAAATTGCATGCTCTATCTGAATCGCTAAAGAAAACATTTGGGTTCAGTGTCCCTTTAATATATATATATATATATATATATATATATATATATATATATATATATATATTGAAAACAATCCTATTCCACCATACTTTGTCTTGCTTATACAAGTTTTTTTTATAATATCTTTTTAATGTCTGTTCTATTTTATCTATTAAATTAAACACTTTTTTGTTATCTGTTGTTTTTATCCGTTTCACAAATGTTCATTTTTGTTTTTTTATTAAAGCTCAATTACAAAGTTAAACATCAGAAAGTTACAAAGCCTTCTGTCCATACATAATCAATAAGACAACACATTATATAATAGGTTTACTGTAATGCACCCATATAATGTAATATAATACATAATTTTACTTAAAGGATCCTCAAGTATTGTTTACGTTCTTAATCTATTATCCCCTTAAAATATAATAAAGTTAAATAGATACTGTATACCCCTACTGATAACAAGTGGCCACGTTTGGGTCACCAACACAATAATTGCACATTTTAGAGAGGTAATTGGGGAAATAAATAGATGGGCTAATTTTGGACCCAATATATGTTATAAAATAAAAGTGTATCTTCTGACACAGCCATATATGCAATAAAACAAAGTTAGATATATAGTGCACACAATTGAGCTTATAGTCACTGAAAACGCTGACCCATAACTATAAGTTACTGAGAGAAATTTACATAAAGCGAGGCATAAATAAAAAACATTACCAGGCCCACCCTCATAGTAATGAGTAAGATAGTATACAGTACATATATAACATCACTGTATTCACTCAACACTAAATTGGATGAATTATGCATCCACATGGTTAATAACAAAATATCTCAGAGGTGGAGGCAGTAAATTGCTTAGCTTAAGTGAGGTTAGTAGGTAATATTGAGAAGCTAGCTAACATTTATCAAAGGGATCAAAAGTTGACTCAGAATGGTTAAGAAAAATGCAATATTAGCTGTAATATCGAATGTGCTAGGACTCTATAAATCATATATACGGTGCACATAAGTACAGAAAAACAGAAAATATCTGGCACACACTAGTTAACGCAATATATGTTGAACAGAGATACTCTGAACAGGCCAAAAACATACTAATATTGATATATTAAGAACCTTAGCAAACAAAATAACATGAATACACTATCAGATCTACAGGGTTATATCAAATCTATATAATTTGAAAAACTTGTGTGGTCCATATACCAGGAATACTCTATCCTCTTATCTCTTAAACATTGTTAGATATAATGAGCACCATAGTGACATATTCAAAGAATCCCTGCTGTTCAATTCTAAAGTGCTCTCTTTGGTCCTACTAATCATATTATCAAATAATATGGAACAATATTTAAGTTAGTAAAGAAGAGATCATTTTCAGGTCTAATACACTAGGCTATAAAGTATCAAATAGAGTCTCCATTATATACCTTAAATATGACATATGCAAAACTAACTGGACTTATGTCTTGTTGGATGAACTATTATGGCTCTGTTATGTCAACTAGTCATAAATTGGCTACCCAACCTGTAGATAGTATATGCGACAGTTACTTATTTTACTAATATTGCTGTAGGGAGCACACAAAATAGCTTACAAGAACAGATAAACATTAGCTACGCAATATTTATACTATGGGAGTCATGGGTAATTTATAAATATATAATCATAAACAATGTTGACCATAATCAAAAGTTCAGCATATTGGAGGTAAGTCATCTATCTAAAGTAACCTAATTTATTAAGACTAACATTACCCCACTACTGATCTTATGTGTATAAAGGGATATTGCAGAAATTCTGAGATCTCAAGTTATCCAACACCCCAACTGTGCCTAAGAGCAAGCTGCATTGCATTTTTAGAATTAGCGGCTAAAATGTTGGATGTTGGAGAGGGGTCTAGCATGATTTTGATGTTACCCTTATCTTGTAATGACCTTACCGACAATGAAAATGAGTGCTAATTCCCATGTGTAAGGTCCTCAGATTTGGCACAAAGATTAATGTCCGGACTGATCTTCACATGCAGGTGCATCCATGTGTATTCACTTTCTTGGTGGCATAATAGGCAGTTGAGTAGGAAGATCTTGGGGCCCCGCTTGCAGCAGGTCCCCCCACCTCTCTGGCTCCTGATGCCTACCATGGCCCTGGGTGACCTTCTCATGGTTGACTTCATTAGACTCCTGTTGATCAGGTCAGAGCTCCAATTCTCCAATCAGGATTTCAACTCAAACAGGGTCCAACAAAATAATGATCTCAGATGGGATCCATATACAGGTTAGGTTTGGGCACCTCGTCCAACCTGTGCGATGTGATATATAAGCTCTTCAGGGCCTGTTGAGGCTAGAATGCTTCCTCCAATAGATTGCAAAACATTTTCCTCAAAGTCTAAGAAAAGTTGTTGCAGGTTATTAGTTGGCTCCTCTATTCTCGAGTTGCAAGATAAATTTATAATATCATCAATTTGAAAATGTGTAGCAGCCCAAACAATGCAGATGGTCAATCTTACAGTATAGGCCTCCAGGCCCTGTAGATGGTCGCTGTGCAGCATAGCTGAACATAGGTTTTGCTGTCTATAAGTGCTCCTAGACTTTAAAATCCTCTTAGGATATTTTAACATATAGGGACCACTGTACTAAGCAAAAAAAAAGTAAAATTGGAATTTGGAGCCCCTCCAAGGAAAAGTCCTGCCGTTTCAGCTGTAGGCTCCGCCCCGTGTTCACCATTTTTAGTCTGTATATGTGTGCTCTTTTGGGAAAACCTAGAAACCTATGTATGGTATTTGAATGGTAATTAATCTCAAAGGTACCCCAGTCTCAAGAGATAAACTTAAGGTCTGTAGATCTATAATAAATCCCCTCATATTCCAATATTCAGTGAGAAGCACTAAAATCTTACATAAAAAACAGTAAAAGAAGAAAAAACAAGCATTGAAAAGCATTAACATTAAGTACAACTTGCATATAAAACATCAGTTGAAACATTACACTGGGGAAGTGCGGTGTTTCAAAGAGTCAAATGGAACCACTGGATCTTATTGAACTATGCCCTTTTTTGGAGTATTATTAGAACAGCCAAATGTGTCACCTTTAGAAAAACTACGTTGTTTAAAGGGAAAGGGCTTCCCTTTATATGTCTTGTATGTAATATAATGTATCTATCCCAAAAGATTTAGATCTATTGTAGCACTCAATGTGGAGTAAGATATTTAAGAAACTGAAAAGATAACGTCTGCCACCTACTTCAATCTCATTTTCTCCTGTATGGAAGTTGTATATTATGGTAACAGGAATGCTTCTCCTATACCGCTTTTGTAGGTGACTGCATTATGGCACTGAAAAATGACACGGCTAAAGTTTATCAGAAGGTGATAATAATTCCACCCTCCTCTTCACATGGCTTCTTATCAAGCTATAAAATAATATATAATCAATGTGAAAACCTTTCACCTATCTACTCCGCCTATAGGGTTTCATTATAGCTCGGCAGTCAAGGTGTTTAATATCAAGTAGCTTTAGTATAAGGCCAGAATTTCATGTCTTCTGTTGTTGTTTTTTTTTTTTAGACCTATGTCCACCTTGGCCTTAGAGGTATAGTTTGTGATGCTTGGATCCCTAAAGGATCATCCGGTGATGGGGAAAAGGCAAAACGAGATTTCATGAACCTCTTTGATGTCTGTAGACATAAATCCTGTAAAAAAAACTGTATGACATTCCCATGTAAATTTTAAAGTCGGCTCTTTCCTTGCTGCTGCTAGAATTTCCTCATCTTTCAATGATGTCCCTAGGTGGTGCATCAACTTTAGACTTAGCCCTTAGGCTATGTGCCTGTTTGATTTGTAAAGTCTAAGGATTTAATGCCAGCTTTAGTTACTGGTGTATGGTCATCTGTAGGAGAGTGTGAACAGGAGTCAGACTCCAAATCTTCTTCCTCCGCTAGTGCCATTTGATCTTGATGCCTGTCTGGTTTAGTAGATTTAAAGTACATATTAACAGGAGCAGATGTACTTGTTTTATCTAGCTTAACTAATTTTCTTGTAGACATATTTAGCAACTCCTAAGATGAATGTGTCGTGAGTGCAAGACTATCCCTACACATTATTATCAGGATAGTTGGAGTTATCAGTCTATTAAAGTGTCTACTGCTCCTGTTATATACAGTACTGCCGGGTCTCTTTCTGTATTTGTACCATAAGACAGAATATCCTTTAAAAAGAAAATTCCAGTACGCAAAAAGGTAAAGGATTTAGTCTCCTTAGATACTTCCTGCAAACACTATTTAATGTGTATAAAATGAACTTGCTAGAGGATTTATATTGTGTCATAGGTGATATTGATTGCGTTTAAGGTATATGCCCAGTAGATGGCCTTCTTTGCTTGTGTGATATAAAGTAATGCTTCAATCCTACACCATGATATACTGTATATATACCTGTATTTGTTATTTTATGGAAGTGGAGAAAATGTTTAAAGCATCCTTATATGTGACCTTGTCATCCTCAATATTACAAATCAGACCATATCAACATTGTAAACATTCCCCCTCAGAAGTATATTATTGAACCTCATGGTCTTAGAAATAGGAGGTCAGCAATTAGGAGTTTCACATTATGTCCCTTCGTTTGTATATTCACATCAAAAACTTTTAAGCCCTGGGATCTTTTAAGGCATGGAATCAATGGCCACCTTATCTAGATAAACTATACAATGTTTGGACCCCCCCTGCTGATATAATAGCAGTAGATGTCTCCTTTAATTCAATTACAATTTAATTGTGGAAGTGTTACTTGCCTTGGAGATTAAGGATCCTCCACCCACAGAATAGAATATATATATGAAAAACCTAGATACATTTTTAAGGCAGCCCTAAAGAAGCCATCTACTATCCCAGTCCCTAAAGTGATTTCTGAGCTAATTAGGAAGGAATTGAACAAACTAGGCATTCCATTTGTTCCCACTGTTAAATTGAAAAACATCTTCCCTTTATCCTCTGAAAAATTAGAGACTATTACAAAGGTGGACAGTGCTATCTCCATTTTGATTAGGCGTACTGCCTTTAAACGACAGTACCTCTTTTAAGGACCAAATGGACAAAAAACTTGGTTTCCTCCGGCTATATGTTTTGTCAATCTGTTAGTGTAGGCTGCATATCTTCAGCTACTGCAGTCTAGTGTGACAACATCTCTGACTTTATTTCCCAAGAATCTCCCTTGATAAAATTCAGGATCGCTTGAGGTTGGTCAAGACTGAGAACTGTTTCATTTGTGATGCAGCTGTTGTAATAACTTGCATTAATGCAAAAAATGCTGCTATGACAGATTAAGAGTGGTGTGTTAAGAGGTTATTGGGCGTGATATTCTAAGTTAGGCTTTTTATACGCGTCAGGGAAAAACATTTACTTTTTGTAATACAAGCGCAACTTGACGTGCGCAAAAAGCTGAGTTAATGCTCGAGCGTTAAATAACGCTCCCCTTGTTATTTGGCCCATATATCTAAAAGCAGATTTCTTTCCCGCCAATTTCAGGGAAATATCTTGATGGACCTAGACTGGATGCTATCATTGCTATGATCACTGGAGTTAAAGGAGCCTTCCTGCCGGAAGACAAAATAACAATGCATATAAAGTGTGTACATAATCTATTTATTGCACACAAAGTAACTGGCACTCAAGTGAGTGAAAGTAAAACAACAAATCTTTATTAAAATCCTTTAAAAAGCAAAATCATCATGGTCCGGTGTCTAACAAAAAGACAGTCTAACATGTTTTGCACCCCTTAGTGGCACTTATTCATAGACTACATGTCCGCTATTAAAGCTCCTATTTATATTAAAAACTACAATTAACCCTAAGGGTAACTTAAAGGAAATAAAAAACAAATAGCATACTTGGAAACAGGCTGTTAATATCAAACCTTTTACATGTAAAGTCTATCAAATACATGGTTATATGTACATAATATGTGTAACACTATAAAATATTCATCTGTGCTCTATATGATTACATACATCCCTCTATGTTTAAATCATAAGATTTCATTGTTACTATTATTTCTTGTTTTCTTTATTTCTCATCAGTTTATCCTTTTTATTATCATCCATAGCATTATAGCAATTATCTATGTGGAAATAAAAAAAAAAACATTTTAACTGTCAATGAAATAACTTACATTCCATTCTCTATTCATACCCCTGGGGACACGTTTGCATCTTTAATATCCAATAAAGCTCTTTCTTACTAAGATTTTGTTAGTATTAACCCCTTTGGGAGGTATTGTCGCCACATCAATAATTTGAATGGACATGTTAGCCACATTAGTAAGATGAATATTATTAAAGTGATTGGCAACTGTTAAAGATTTATTATAGTTTTTATGTCCCTAGCATGTTCACCAAATATCAAGCAGAACTCTGTGAATAAAATCACAAACAAGGGCGCCTCCTAGTGTAACATTGACAGATTGCAATAATCAATCACACTTTAAGGACCAGTCAACACATTAGATTTGCATAATCAACAAATGCAAGATAACAAGACAATACAATAGCACTTAGTCTGAACTTCAAATGAATAGTACATTTTTTTTATAACAAATTTCAAAGTTATGTATATTTCCACTCCCCTTGTACCATGTGATAGCAATCAGCCAATCATAAATGCATACACGTATAGTCAGTGAATTCTTGCACATGCTCAGTAGGATCTGGGAACTCAAAAATTGTAAATATAAAAGACTGCACATTTTTTTTTAATGGAAGTAAATTGGAAAGTTGTTTAAAATTACATGCTGTATGTGAATCATGAAAATTTTATTTAACCTGAGTGTCCCTTTAAGGCCAGGTACTCAAAAGTGTGGCAGCACCCAATTGTGCTAAGTGGAACAGACCGGGAACTCGCAGTGTCCCAGCTCACTGGTCACTGGATAGGTGTGGTTTTCACCGGTAATACGAATGGGATCAAAGCTGCAGTTTCATAAAAACGATGTTTAATAAAACAATGATAAAATACAGGGTATAAGTGCAACCCAAATGGTTAAAAACAGATAGCGACGTGTTTCTCAGCCTTTCCTGGCTGTTTGCTCAGGCTTCTGTATTCTAACTGAAAGAGCTGGCTTTTAAACGACTAACAACCTATCCAAATCATTTAACAAACCACACCCCTCTATCAGGTGTGTTCTGTCTAGATCTTATTAATCCATGTAATAACATCAGTTTCACAGTTAAATAGACAAATACATATAAAACTTTTGTGTCAAACATTCTGCAGGTGCACTTAAAGGGACAGTCTAGTCCAAAATAAACTTTCATAATTCAGATAGAGAATGTTGTTATTTTTTTTTTCCAATTTACTTTTATCACCAATTTTGCTTTGTTCTCTTGGTATTCTTATTTGAAAGCTAAACCTAGGAGGTTTATATGCTAATATCTAAGCCCTTGAAGGCATTTTTTTTTTTAAATCATCTTTATTAAACTCCAACAGATTTATACATTTTCGATAATTTCCAAAACAAAGAATAAACCGTCAAAGAAACATCCGCAAACAAAGAAAGAAAAAGAGAAAAAATAAAGAAAAAGATAAAAAAAGAAATAGAATAAGAATACTATGATTTAAATTCCATTCTGTCAATCCTAACTGATTATAATTTCTCTGATGGAGTATATTTTATCCCCATTTTTTTCCCCCTCCCTCCCCTCCCCCCAACAAAAACATCAATATCAGTATCACAACTATGGCCAGGAACAGGGCCAGAAGCAATCTTCCCCTCTCCCCCCACCCCCCCCTCCTCTGAGCATATATCGTCATCCCTGGAGAGTTACATTGTGAGTCATGTCTTGTAGATAAGATCCTAAGCTATCTCAGGTGATGATAATATCAACGTGTTCAAGGTTGGTCTTGCGAGGGGGAAAGAAAGAAAAAAAAAAAAAAAAAAAAAAAAAAAAAAAAAAAAAAGGGGTATATATATTTGTATATAAAAATAAAAAGAACAAAAAGATTCTCCTGTATCGTACCAGGAGAAAGAGAAAAGATAATGTGTCTTGCTTTTACCATAATCCCAGAAGTACCAGTTCTGAGTTTTGAAAAGGAAATATTACTTGATCAATTTCTGGTGGTGTAAGGGATTTAATAAATGGTGCCCATTTATTAAAGAAGGACTGAATATCCGATTCCTTATCAATATTGGTGTCTCGCTGCTCTATAATGCATTGCTTCTTAAGAAAATTTTTAATCTCTGGTACTGTTGGTAAGTTTCTTAACTTCCATTTCTTGAAGATTAAATACCTAACTGCCAAAATAATTATGGTAATTAACTTTCCATTAGGGTTATGTTCTTCTGGATTATTTAAACAGAATATGACCTGAAGCAGTGAAAGACCCAGAGGGGAGATTTTAAGTGACGTTCTTGCCCAGAATTCAACTTTATACCAGCATTGTCTAATCAGTGGACAATCCCAGATCATGTGTCTCAAGTCTGCGGCCTCCATGTAGCACTTAGGGCATTTGTCAAAATTTAGATTATTGAACTTAAATGCTTTCTCAGGGGTATAATAATATTTATGTAAAAGTTTTAGATGAGCCTCTCTCCAGGTGGCTGAGATTGTGGCCTGAGATACTCTACTAATAGAGGTTTTTATGAGTTGGCTGTCAATGTGCTCTTGTGGCAAGACCAAGCTCCAAGCTTGGGTTAGTTTTCCAAGGAGATGTTCCCCTTTGCCTTCCCCCAGTAGATGGTAGCATGGGGTAATTGACATTAGCCCGCTCCTTACCAGAGTCAGCCAGAGCTCCAGCCTACCCAGGTCACATCGCCAGTTAATTGGTCTCATAGTATCTGTGATGTAGTGCCTTACCTGTAGATAGGCAAAGAAATCCTTGTTTGAAAGATTAAAGTTAGTTTTAAGTTCATCAAATGCTATAATACATTTTCTCTCTTGATCCACGAATTGTGTAAGTCTGTTTAATCCTGATACGTGCCAATGTTTAAACACGGCTGAGTCTATGCCTGCCTGAAATTTAGGATTACCTATTAATGGTAAATATTGAGATATCTGACAGTTAAAATCAAGGATCTTTCCTATTTTCTTCCAGGCCCTCAGGGGATTTGAGAACATTTTAAGTGCTCTAATATTAACTGGCCACTCTTTAAGTTCACAATGTAGGAGAGCTATAGGTGTGTATGGATAGCAAATTTTCTCTTCTAATCTGTTGTTCAGGACATAGTCTCTGGAACAGATCCAATCCGCCGATATTCGAGCTAAGAATGCCAGATTATAAAACTTTATGTCTGGCAATGCAAAGCCTCCACAAGCTTTAGAGGATGACAATTTGGTCAAGGAGATTCTGGGTCTTACTTTTTGCCAAATGAACCTCCGAAGTAAGCTATTAATTACTCGTATGTCCCTGTCCAAAAGCATTATCGCCGTGTTCTGTAGAACATATAACAGTTTTGGAAAGAGGACCATCTTAAAAAGTGCTATCCGTCCAGAAATGGAGAGTGGCAAGCTCTCCCAGCTTCTGAGCTTTTCCCTGAATATTGATATAATTGGTAGGATGTTAAGCTTATAAAGATCTTTGGGATCACTCGGGATGTGGATACCCAAATATTTAAATGAGTCTTTTACTAATCGGAAGGGAATATTACTGGAAGAGGAACTGTTTTTTTTAAGCCAGAGTAGTTCTGACTTTGTAGTATTTACTTTATATCCAGAAAAGGACCCAAATTGATCAATGATTTGTAGTAATTTAGGAAGATTTTTTTTACTGTTTGATAGATATATAAGAATGTCATCTGCATATAGGGCTAACTTTATTTCATAATCCTGTATTTTAATACCTTCTAACTGTTGCCTGATCGCAGTTGCCAAAGGTTCAATGCAGATGTTGAAGAGGAGAGGAGAGAGGGGGCAGCCCTGACGGGTCCCCCTACCCAGTACTATCTGGGATGACAACAAGTTATTTACGATTAGCCTTGTATAAGGCTGTTTATAAAGATTTTTGATAAAGTGAAGGAAACTACCTGTGAAGCCAAACTTCACTAATGAAGTGAGAAGATGGTCGTAGTGAACGGAATCGAAGGCCTTCTCGGCATCAACCGAGATGACCGCTAGATCTGGTGGGGTCTTTCCCCCTCTTCTCCCCTCCTCCCCAACATTAAAAAGATATTCTGATGTTACCAAGATCTCTCTAATTTTTGCTGCAGAATTTCGAGCATTTAGGAAACCAGCTTGGTCTTTATGAATGATGCCACCTAGTATTTTTTGTAACCTTTGAGCAATGATTGATGTAAAAATCTTGTAATCAGAATTTAATAGAGCAATTGGTCTATAAGACCCCCTTAACGTTGGATCCTTTCCACTTTTAAGTATTAGGGTTGTGTAGGAGGATGTAAAAAGTTTTGTCATCTCTTCTCCCTTAATATAGATAGAATTATAAAATTTACAAAGATGGGTTGATATTTCAGAAGATAGTATTTTGTATAGCTCATTGGGTAACCCATCTGGCCCAGGAGTTTTGTTCAGAGCAAGGTCAGAGATTGTTTTTTTAATTTCTTCCTCTGTGATTTGCATATTGATAGCTTCGGCTATGTCAGTAGATAGCTTGGGGATTGATATTTTGCTCCAAAAGTCCTCTGCTCGAGGTAAATCTGAGTATCTGGATGAATAGAGTTCCTGATAATATTTTTCCATTTCTTGCGCTATTTCTTCATGCTTAAATACTTCCTTCCCTTCTAGCACCAGTTTTTCGATTAGCGAAGATTTTTTCTCGCTTTTGACCAGCCTAGCTAGGAGTTTCCCAGATTTATTGCCATATTTATATAATTTGGACTGAAGTTTTAGTTCATTCTGGGTTTCTCTGTATAGCAAAAAATCGTCTTTATTGCTTTTTGCTCTGATATACTTGGTCCAATTTGCAGGGTTAGAGTCAAGAAGGAATCTATTATATGCGTTTATAACTGCATGCGTTAATTCCTTATCTCTTTGTTGCCTTTTTTTATTTAATATGGCCATATACGCTATAATTTCACCTCTTATTACAGCCTTTGCTGCCTCCCAATATATGGCAGGACGATCTCTATAATCTGAGTTGCAGAGGTCGTAGTCATTAAATTTAGCTCTTAGCCAGTTCTTGAATTTCATGTCTGATGCTAAGTGAGAGGGGAAGAAGAAGCGATTTAACTTGAACTTAGGCTGTTTATCTTGGAGATCTAAAGATATTGGTCCATGATCAGATATACATATAGGAAGGATTTTTGCCTTAACCTCGAATGTGCAGAGTCTTTCGTCTATCAAAAAGAGATCGATCCTTGATAATGTTTTATGGGCTTTAGATAGGCAAGAATATTCTCTAACATCAGGATTTTGCATCCTCCATATGTCCCTAACACCTAAGTTTTGCATAAGCCTAGTGAAAATTTTAGATTCCAAGTTGTCTTTTTTATGTTTTTTCTGTTTTGTGTTTTGTCTCAGCCTGTCAAGTGGACACTGTGGAGCCATGTTGAAATCTCCTGCGAGAATAAGGTTACCCTCTAGTACAGAGAGTATCTCTGTCTGTAATTGATTCCAGAACTCTGGATCAAGAGTGTTAGGTGCATAAACATTACACATTGTGAACACACGATTATCAATTTTTATTTTTAAAATCACTGATCTCCCCTCTGGGTCTGTCCCAACATGCAGAATTTCTGAATTGATCTTTTTCCCCACCAAGATGGCTACCCCTCTCTTTCTCCCCTGTCCTGAAGTGGCGAACACTTCCTTAACCCAAGATGTTTTTAACTTCAATACTTCTTCTAGGGTAAGATGCGTTTCCTGGAGGAAAGCTATTTCTGTATTCATTTTCCTTAAATGAGAAATGATTGACTTCCTCTTTATAGGAGTGGTGATACCTCCTACGTTCCAGGATACTATTTTAAAATTAAGCATTTAATTTAATAAATAGATACATGAAATTGGTACTAAGGAGAAAAAAAAAAAAAAAAAAAAAAAAAGAGAAAAAAAAAAAAAAAAAAAAAGAAAAAGAAGAGAAACCCCCCGCAAGACACCTACGCTGTTTTGAACTAGTTCCGCTGTCAGCATTACCTTAATAAAAAAAAAAAAAAAGGTAAAAACAATGACAGTGAATCCTTGATATCTGTTCGGTTTACTCACTAGAGCTTAATTGATTTAAGAATCTTTCTGCCTCTTGTGCACCTTCAAAAAGGTGAGTTCCTCCTCTGGCAAAAACTTTAAGTTTAGATGGGTACATAATTAAGGCCTGATAACCCTGCTGAATAAATTTAGAGCAGATTGGAGCAATATTTCTTCTCCTCGCTGACGTTTCTGCTGAATAGTCTTGAAATAGGAGAATCTTGTTCTCTTTAAACATGATGGGCTGATTTTTACGAAAATGTTGGAGAAGGGTTACCTTATCAGTGAAATTGAGCAATTTAGCTATTACTGGCCTAGGTCTATTATTGCCCCTATTATCAACCTGCATCCTCCCTATTCTATGGGCCCTTTCTACCACTATTTGAGCATTGCTGGGAGGGATTTTAAGTAACTGTACTAAAGTATCTGTGATAAATAAATTTAGATTCTCAGGCTGTTTCCCCTCAGGTATGCCAATAATGCGGATGTTATTCCTTCTGGCCCTATTTTCTAAGTCTTCAATTTTGGTTTGCATTTTGGACAGACTAGTTGCGGTGGCATCTATGCTTGCACTATGAGTAAGTGTGAGATCCTCAAGATCAGAGACCCTTTGTTCCACTTCACTAATCCTGTTAGTGAAGTGTCTCAGTTCTTGCGATAGTGATACAATTTCTTGTTTGATCTCTGCCCTAAGGGCGTCAAATTTAGGATTTAAAGCTTCTGCAATGTTTGTCACCAGGGCCTGCATGTTAAATGTTTCGCTTAAGTGTAAGGGATTGGTAGGGGTTGATTGTTCCTCTATGGATAGCTCTGTGCTATTTTTATTTCTTCTGTCTCTTGCTTTAGCTGTCATGGCTGGTGGGGGAGTCCGGGAGTGGCTGTGGAGGAATTTGTCCATAAGACGTGATAATAGTGTGAGTGGTGATCAATTAATAACTTGTGCTGTGCTGCAAAACATTCGTGATTTTATTGGGAGGGGTAGGGATGTGGGGGACAAGTGAGTGAGGGGGTTTAGGGGAGGGAGTGAGGAAAGTGAAGGATGGGGGAGAAAAAAAAAAAAAAAAAAAAAGGGGGGGGGATTTATATGTTAGCACCCTTGGTTTTAGTGAAGTGATGTGTGTGGCTTCCTATAATTAAGGGTCCCCATACCAGTCAGAGAGCCTATGGCGTGTAGCTTAGAGACAAGAGAACCAAACCCTTCTCTAGGAGTTAAATAATTCTCTACTGGTCCCTGATTAAATTAGGTCCAGTTGCTAAGCAAAAAAAAAAAAAAAAAAAAAAAAAAGAACTCAGATTTACTTTAATATCATTAGGTTCCCCTAATCAAAGTGAGTAGATATAAATTATAGTTCTCTTATTTTTTTTGTTGCTTTAGACCTTTCTTACCTTTACAGCTAAAATCTAATATTGCTGGGCATTTAGATATATTTTAAGTGAAGGGAGACCTATGTACTGGTTTTTCAAATCTCTGAGTGTGAGATTAGGCCAATTAATCTTGGGACAGCATATCTACCTAGACAACAAAATCAAATTACTCGTATGCCACAAGAGAAACACAGTTAGAAGAGATTGTTAGTTGCAGAGAAGAAGAAAAATAAAAAAAAAAGAAAAAGGAAGATAGAAAGAGTAACTTAAATCCTAAACAATAAGAACAGAATATGCGGTGTGTTAAATTTTCCTTAAAGCTTCTAAATTTAAGGTATGCTTTTAAACAATATGTTAGGAGATGAAATGTCCAGCAGTTAGGTTGTTATTCTGCGAGCAAGATAAGCATAAATGTCCATATTAGTTTAATAGCAGATTTTTCGTAGTCAAAGCAGCTGTTAATCTGTCAGCCAGAAAATAAGCAATCAACATTAGTTGCATGTTCATTAGATGTAAAGCAACTAACTCTTTCCTCTTCCCTCCTCCTTTCCTCCTCCTCTCCCCCTATTCTTTTAGCCTTTACCAGAGTTCAAGCCGATGTTAGTAGAGTTTACAGATAGTCTGGGAGATAGAGCTCTTATTTAGGTGGACCGTGATCCGCTGTGGTCCATCCAATTCAGTGCAATGTGAGTAATATAGGGCTGCTCAGCCCTTCCCCTCCTTTCCCTTCCTTGCTTCTTCTGTCCCCCTTTACCTTCCCCCTTTTATGACTTTGGTAAGGAAATGCTTGATGTTAGTATTGGGAGAAGATTATGATATCCCTGTCTGCTCCCCCAACTTCACCCAGGCAACCCATTCAGTTTAAGGTGCACAATGATAAGTCTTTAGGGGTGTATAGTTAACTCACCTCTCCTCGCCAGCTGTACCCCGCATTCTTTCTTTCCCTGGAGGATGGGGTTCTTGAATATGCGGTGAATGTCTCTCCTACCTGAGACCTGCAGATGCAGCTCCCGCAGCTTTAGGTGCCTCTGCCTTGTCTTGACCTCCGGCAGCTATTTATCTCTCCCTCCCTCACGCAGCAGCGGTGGGAGAGAGGGAAAAGAAACAAGAGGCAGGCTTCCTACGTGCAGGGGCTTTTTCCTTCGTTCCTAGCCCTCCAGAAAGCGCTTACTCCAGTCCCTCTCACGCAGCACCGGTGGGAGAGGGATGGGATGATCTGCGCTGCAGCCAAGGATCCAACGAGGAGTCTCAAGGGGAGGGCCACCTCAGGGAGACATGTAGGATTCAGTATCACTCCGCAGTGTGAGTTCCGTGATGCCGGGCACGCTGGCGGGAGGGGTGAGAAAGAGTTCAGCCACGGCGGTGGGTGGGCCCGTCTGTACTGACTTTGATGCAGTTGGTCCTCTGTTGGATTAGGACCCAGCCGCGCCTCTGCTCAGTTCGTGTCGGAAAGGGGGAGAGCAGTGTGTACTGGATAGGCACAGTCCGGAGAGCTTGCTGAAAGCAGACTTCGGCAGTAGGAAATGAGGTACGTGCTGCAACAGATGCGACCTCAGTTGTTGCCGTCTAATGTTAAATTCTGTCCTTAGCTGGGCAGAGGAGCCAAAGGGGTCTTCCAAGGTAAAGGGGTTTCTCCTGGGTTATTTTCTATGCCTTTTGAAGAGGTAGTGGGGGCTTAAGTTTACCCGGCAAGTTGTGTCTTTTTTTCAGAGCAGTTAGTTAAGAGTGCTGGGTAAGCCAGTTGGCCTCGATTCGTCTGTTTGGGGGGATATCACCTCCCTTCTTGCAATAACAGCGGGATGGAGTTTATCGCTGTTCAGGTTCAGGTGCGTTGTCTTGGCTAACCCGTTAGCTATCCCCTGGACTGGGGTATGGCGCGAAAACAACCGCCAGCAGCTGTAGGGCTGAAGCAGGTAGCTCAGCAGGTAGCTCAGCAGGTAGCTCAGCAGCACGTGCTTGCTCCTCCTCCTCCACCGGAACCTCTAGCCCCTTGAAGGCATTTTAACAGTTTTTCACCACTAGAGCGTATAGTTCATGTGTGTCATATAGATTACACTGTGCTCACACAATTGGAGTTCCAGTGAGCCAGCTCTGATTGGCTAAAATGGATGTCTGTCAAAAGAACTGAAATAAGGGGGCAGTTTGCAGAGGCTTAGATACAAGGTAATCACAGAGGTAAAAGGTGTATTTATATAACTGTGTTGATTAATCAAAACTAGGGAATGGATAATAAAGGGATTATCTATCTTTTTAAACAATAAACATTCTGGTGTAGACTGTCCCTTTAATGCAGAAAAATATGTATTCTAAACAGAACTACATGTTTCATTGAGCTACATCCAAACATCAATAAAATATAGTACAATATCAAACAGTGTTTCTTTGATGCATCCACCATGATTCCCACCATGTATGATCCGTAAGTCTTATCAATTTATCTTTACCTTTATTAAGAGGCATGTTGGGTTGATCTATACCTTAATTTGTTTGTACACTTGTGTGAATGCTGGAATCTCTTTTGCATTCATTACTACCACTTTCGTATAGTCACAACGTCATCTAACATTACTAGAAGGGTGTGGTTATTGTAACACAGAAGAGTTCCCTGGGGAGCAAAACCTCTCAATGATTATTCAACAATTCGAATACTTAGCGGTGTGCTTTCTCAGACACTTACCCCCGTCTTCACGGCTTCCCCTCCTAGCGCGGTTTACCTGTGGTAGAGCCCTGGTGGGGTGGCCTATCTCTGGGCAGATTCTTGTGCCGTGCATGGTGCTTGGAGCCTCCACGCTCAAACAAGCTGTTGCGTCGAACGCCGCCCGCCTCTCTCTCACCTTGGCTCACAGGTATGACGTCACCGCCGGTTGCCGACTCGAAAGGGGGTAAGTTGTTCCCGCTGGTCTGGCTCTTCCACCTCGTAACTCCGTATTCGGGTGATATGTCCTGTTGCTGGGATCGGGTTGCCGGCTCCTTGGTGCTCGGCCCAAAAGATGCAAACAAACAAAAGTTCAGGAGCCGCAAAAAAAGTGAGATTCAGCTTTATTCCATAAAACAGAAGTAATACAAAAATAGACAGAAGACATGCCCTTTAGTGTATAGTTCAGCTTACGCGTTTCAGCATGTTTGCCGTACTCATAGCTTACTATTCCCTTGTAACTACTGGGCTTAATAAAGGGTGTAAAAACATTCAATTGGCTAAAGGGCACTTTGCAGGATTAACTCCTTCATTACTAATTAACCTATTACAGGTCTGACAAATCTCTTATGCAATGTCTATTTCATAACTTATTAAGTATTAACACTGTTCATACCAATATAGTTCCACTCATTAAGTTCTATAACTGGGATTGAATAGCAATCTATTGAATATTCCTTCTCCTAAATGAATGACTCATCTAAGTGAGAAAATATTTTATATAAATGAATTAACCCCTATAGATAGACTCATTTAGATGAATAACCCATCTAAATGAAGGAAGGGGCTCATTTGGAGAAACTTTTACACAAGGAAAGAAGGGAAGAGTTTATAGAAAGAGCTGTGTATGCTCTATACTTGATTGAGATAATCATATCAAAAGCTCTATTACATACATCTTTAGCTTAGATCCTTGAACTGGGGCTTGAGATAATTTTGTTCTTATCTTGCGACTACTGGTACATTCCTTTGGCTCTCACCATTTGACATAAACCAATTTGAAAAATGGCCTTAATTGCTCCTATCAGTCACTGTGAGCTAGCTGAAGCAAATTGCCCAAAAATTGGATATTTATTTTTGTCTAACTTTATTATACTGCTATAGACCCTGGATGTGCTTAATTATATGTTTACCTTACTTAAAATCTCCCCTCCTATGATGTTACTCCATTTTTACCCTAAAATACCATTAATGCCAATGATTTATAAGGTCATAGGCTGAATTTAATCCAGTTGGTTGCCTAGTCCTTAATTGGAAGATCCAGAATACCTCTCTTCCAGCCAAAGTGGCTTCTCTGTCCCCACCTCTTCGTCCAGCATCCACATTTTCTATGATAGTCCATTTGAAGAATGCAATCTCTTTGTTGTGGACCAATTTAAAATGCTGTACGAGTGGGGTAGTCAGAGTGCCCGCCTTGATGTCAGAGAGGTGCTCCCTTATACGTACTCTTGTTTCCCTGGTCGTCATTCCTACGTACTGTAGGTCACAGGCTATACAGCCTGCTAGATACACTGTAAATTTACTTCTGCAATTCATACATTTCTTATGACTATACCTTTTATTAGTGACACTGCTTTTGAACCCCTCGCCTATCAAAAGATGTTCACATGCCTTGCATGTTAAATTACTGCATTTATACACTCCCTTAAATCTAAGCCAAGAACTAGATTCACTTTGTTGTATACTCTTTAATTGTGTGGGGGCAAGAATATTGCCTATTGAAATTCCTCTCCTAAAGGAGCATTTGCATCCTTTTTCCACTGTCTCTGCCAGAGCATCGTCTGCGGCCAATAGTTTAAAATACAAAGCACAATAATTAAACAGCGCTAGCTGCCAGGGGTGATTCAAAATTGCTATGATGTAACAAAATAAACACCAAAAGGATAAATAACAATAAGAATTAGAATAAAAATTAATACTTAATGAAAGCAATAAATAAATATAATATAAAAAAATATAGATTAACGTGTGTTAGTTTGGAATCACTAATTATTATTATACAAATTCCTAAAGATCAGACAAGGAGCAAAAAACACAATAGGTGCAAATAAGTACAACTGTGTAATGATTATTATATACGAGACCTGTTGCTGCAAAAATGACCGAAGGTGTCCTGCGTGCCTCCTGAAGTAAAGTAGAATCCCAAATCTCTGAAACAGATAAGCGCAAACAGACTCAAGTGTAGGTAGATACAACAAACACACCCCACTCTCTGAATTGTACTTACAAAATTGTAATTTATTCAGGCGGTTTGTTAAAATAACATATGATCTCCACGGCAGTTAAAACATAAATCTTAGCAAATGAACATGAAAGTTTCTGAGCCAAAAGTGTCCGTTTTGAGTTAATGTCCGTTGTAGTGACTTCAAATAAAAAAACGCTTGTATTAGAGAGCGTCAATGTAGAAGCCGGTAACGTCACTGGAACAAAGTACGGATCCTCATGTAGTCCAAAAGCCTCAACGCGTTTCAACCGCCACCGTGCGGTCTTTCTCAAGAGGTAAAAGTTCATGTCCCTTCTCACAGTGCAGGTTATTATATAGCCAGCAAGCTTATTTTATTGGATGGAGAAAGGTCTCTTTATATAACTAGCCTGCCTGCTGTGTTTGTTGTGGGAAGCAAGCTAGAGTTACGATGCATATTAAATAAGTGGCACATATTATAATAATACGATTAAAAACATAACTATGCTAAAATACTATAAAATGGTATATAAATTATACTACAACAAAATAAGTTAATAAACCAAATGATGTCATTACTAAACTACAATAAACTAGATTTTCACAAGCATATTTTGCCAATTGTCGAAAAAATGTTGAAGGATAGTACAAAATAAAAGACAAAGAAAGAACAAAGTTATTATAACAAAAATCTATTAAAAACACAAATATTTAAATTTTATACTATTGAAAACATATATAATAATGTACTGTTAAACATATAATTACTAAATTTTACAGAAAAATGTAAAATAATAGACCGCAAAAAAAACTATCACTAATAGATTCAAAAACCAATGTATTTTCACAAATGTTTTTATAGCCATTAATAGTACGGTGTATATTGTGCATAGATCAAAATCTAAACCAATGTATAAGGGAACAGCCATTGTATCCTATCTACTCTATATTGATTATTACTATTAGCACCCATAAGTTATGCCATTAAAATACATAATAATACTGATTTGAAAACATTTAAGTATTATACTACTTAAATGTTATTTGGATACTATTTAAATATTCTGGACATAAAAATATTCATATTCAAATTAATCAAATCATGTAATTTAAAATATATATTAAAAATACTAAAAATCTCAAAAATATTTAAAATGTCCAAAATGTACATAATAAAAATATATCATTAATAAATAAATTGATTAATTAATTCTTTGTCACATACATATATAAATATACATACACAAATGTATAAATAAAGGGAGATGTGCACACATATAAACATACATGTGTATATAAGTACACCTATCCCAAAAATTCTCTGAAACACTGTACACTGAAGGACCTTATCCTAAACTAAAAGCTATAAATAGGAAAACTTACATGAAGGCTGCTAAATCTAAATCAACATTGAGACCACCTGGACACAGACAGTTCAACTTCTGTATCCAGAATGTCTCACGTTTACGTAATGTAAGTAATCTGTTAGGGATGGAGGGGGGAATCCAGTCAATGACCTGTACCTTGAGTGTTCGGGGGTCTCCACCATGAGTGTCTCTAAAGTGAAGGGGAACACTGTGCTTATCCATCTCATTTATAATATTATTGAGATGTTCTGACACTCTACGTCTGATCTTCCTTTTCGTGCGGCCCACATACATAAGGCCACACCCACACGTTAATACATATACAACATGAGTAAAATCGCAAGTGCAACGGCATTGAATCTTAAAGTTACGAGATTTATCACTATTTGTGAAGTTGGGATCTTTATTTACATGTTTGCACATACTGCAGTTTTGTTTACCACATTTATATGTGCCTTCCTTCAAACTTAGCCAATTACTCTTATTCAATGTTGTTTTATTTCCTTTCACTGTTTTTAATTTACTAGGGGCTAACAGATTTCTCAAGTTTCTACCCTTCCTAAAGGTGATTAGTGGATGTTCTGATAATGATGGTGCTAGCATACTATCTGATTTTAGTATGCCCCAATGTTTCCTAAAGGCCTCCTTGACAATCATATGGCCTTCATTATAGGTAGTTATGAATCGGATGGAATCCTGGTCCTGTGCATTTTGTTTATGGAGTCTACCTGTCGAACTCATGTGATCTGTTCTTAACAGTGAATCCCTAGTACGCCCCGTGGCCTTAATTCTAGATTCATTGATTTTGACGGGATCATATCCTTTAACTAAAAACTTGTTCGCCATAATGTCTGCTTCTTTATTGAAGTCGCTAATAGAGCTACAATTTCTTCTCAATCTAAGAAACTGGCTGTAAGGGATGTTATCTTTCCAATGGCGTTGATGGGCACTCTTATAATCAATGAAACTGTTTCTTTCGGTGGGTTTCCTATAGTTGGTAACTGCTGTTTTGTTGTCACTATTTACAAAAAGTCGCAGGTCAAGAAATTCAATTTCAGTACGAGAATGATTTTCAGTGAATTTAAGATTATAATTATTATTATTAATATATCTGACAAACTCGTCCACTATACCGAGATCCCCCTCCCATAGGATGATCACGTCATCAATATATCTGTAATATTTAACGATATTCTTACTGAACTGATGGGTCTTCCAAATGAATTCGCCTTCGAAGGTGTGCATATACAGATTGGCATGAGCATGAGGAACATCATGAAGGAGATATGAGAAAGACTGCAAGAAATATTTCTTTTTTAGGGAACAGCCAGATAGGACACCCCGCCAGGTTAGAGCAGGAACCGAGGAGTTCACACCTAGGGAACCCAGAAGAAAGGACACGAATGAACAAAAGAACATTAGAACAAAGAGAGGAACAAGGGGTGGACTTAGAATTAGGGCAGCCAAACAGAAGGCAGCGGAGAGAGGAAGAGAGAGAATGAGTATTTTTAATTTAGCCAAGATTGATCTGGACAATAATGATATTAAATTATTGAGTAAGGGATTAAACTTTGCCCCTAAAACATTACCCAATGAATTCCAAATATTTTTGGATATTCAGAAATTCAGTAGAAAATTAACTTTGAAACGATTTTTTGCAAAAAATTCAACTATGAAAACAGTACCTAACAAAGAGGAACATCTTGAATCTAAAGATCTAGAAACACTGAATATCCTTAAGAGTCTAGAAGGATTAGATTTGGACTTAGAGGAGTCACCCAGTGAGGAATATCAGGATTTGATGTTATGTGAACTTCTAGATATTTCAACTCATGAGGAGGTTAGATCTATAACTCATAGTACATTTAAACGCCCCTCCTCCTTTTATCCAGTTAGTGCCCAAGGGGATCAAATCCCTGTTTTTATTAATTTGGTCACCAATGAAATCCTGTCTAAAATTAAAGGTAAAAAGGAGAATTTATTGAATAAACATAATGATAATCTCACTATACTTGAGAGAAAATCACTTACTAAATTAATGAATGATGATAGAGTTGTATTCAGGGCAGCAGATAAGGGAGGAGGCTTGGTGATCCAATTGAGATCAGAATACCTCAAAGAAGCACATAAACTGTTAGGGGATAAAGATACATATTGTATCCTTAAGACTGATCCTACTAAATCATATATGTCTGCATTGAATTCCTTGTTGGTGGATGCTAAATCTGAGGGGATATTGAATACAGATGAATTTAAATATCTGCAAGAATTGGATCCCAAGATCCCTTATTTTTATCATCTACCAAAGATCCACAAGGATAGTGAGTGCCCTCCGGGTAGGCCCATTATATCTGGGATTGGATCGATAACAGATAAAGTTTCTAAATATATTGATTATTTTTTGCAAGACATTGTTAAGAACACCAGGGCCTACCTTAAGGATACTACTAGTGTAATTGGGATCTTTGAAGGAATTGAATGGAAAAGTAATTACTGTTGGATTACATGCGACGTATCAGCGTTATACACGTCAATACCGCATGATAAGGGGATACATGCTGTAGAAATGGAATTGATAAACTGGGGATTCAATGTAGTACAGCAAAAATTCATCTTGCAGTGTATACAATTCATATTGGAACACAATTATTTCGCCTTCGAGGGTGTGTATTACAGACAAATCAGAGGAACAGCGATGGGCACAACCTTTGCCCCATCTTATGCCAATCTGTATATGCACACCTTCGAAGGCGAATTCATTTGGAAGACCCATCAGTTCAGTAAGAATATCGTTAAATATTACAGATATATTGATGACGTGATCATCCTATGGGAGGGGGATCTCGGTATAGTGGACGAGTTTGTCAGATATATTAATAATAATAATTATAATCTTAAATTCACTGAAAATCATTCTCGTACTGAAATTGAATTTCTTGACCTGCGACTTTTTGTAAATAGTGACAACAAAACAGCAGTTACCAACTATAGGAAACCCACCGAAAGAAACAGTTTCATTGATTATAAGAGTGCCCATCAACGCCATTGGAAAGATAACATCCCTTACAGCCAGTTTCTTAGATTGAGAAGAAATTGTAGCTCTATTAGCGACTTCAATAAAGAAGCAGACATTATGGCGAACAAGTTTTTAGTTAAAGGATATGATCCCGTCAAAATCAATGAATCTAGAATTAAGGCCACGGGGCGTACTAGGGATTCACTGTTAAGAACAGATCACATGAGTTCGACAGGTAGACTCCATAAACAAAATGCACAGGACCAGGATTCCATCCGATTCATAACTACCTATAATGAAGGCCATATGATTGTCAAGGAGGCCTTTAGGAAACATTGGGGCATACTAAAATCAGATAGTATGCTAGCACCATCATTATCAGAACATCCACTAATCACCTTTAGGAAGGGTAGAAACTTGAGAAATCTGTTAGCCCCTAGTAAATTAAAAACAGTGAAAGGAAATAAAACAACATTGAATAAGAGTAATTGGCTAAGTTTGAAGGAAGGCACATATAAATGTGGTAAACAAAACTGCAGTATGTGCAAACATGTAAATAAAGATCCCAACTTCACAAATAGTGATAAATCTCGTAACTTTAAGATTCAATGCCGTTGCACTTGCGATTTTACTCATGTTGTATATGTATTAACGTGTGGGTGTGGCCTTATGTATGTGGGCCGCACGAAAAGGAAGATCAGACGTAGAGTGTCAGAACATCTCAATAATATTATAAATGAGATGGATAAGCACAGTGTTCCCCTTCACTTTAGAGACACTCATGGTGGAGACCCCCGAACACTCAAGGTACAGGTCATTGACTGGATTCCCCCCTCCATCCCTAACAGATTACTTACATTACGTAAACGTGAGACATTCTGGATACAGAAGTTGAACTGTCTGTGTCCAGGTGGTCTCAATGTTGATTTAGATTTAGCAGCCTTCATGTAAGTTTTCCTATTTATAGCTTTTAGTTTAGGATAAGGTCCTTCAGTGTACAGTGTTTCAGAGAATTTTTGGGATAGGTGTACTTATATACACATGTATGTTTATATGTGTGCACATCTCCCTTTATTTATACATTTGTGTATGTATATTTATATATGTATGTGACAAAGAATTAATTAATCAATTTATTTATTAATGATATATTTTTATTATGTACATTTTGGACATTTTAAATATTTTTGAGATTTTTAGTATTTTTAATATATATTTTAAATTACATGATTTGATTAATTTGAATATGAATATTTTTATGTCCAGAATATTTAAATAGTATCCAAATAACATTTAAGTAGTATAATACTTAAATGTTTTCAAATCAGTATTATTATGTATTTTAATGGCATAACTTATGGGTGCTAATAGTAATAATCAATATAGAGTAGATAGGATACAATGGCTGTTCCCTTATACATTGGTTTAGATTTTGATCTATGCACAATATACACCGTACTATTAATGGCTATAAAAACATTTGTGAAAATACATTGGTTTTTGAATCTATTAGTGATAGTTTTTTTTGCGGTCTATTATTTTACATTTTTCTGTAAAATTTAGTAATTATATGTTTAACAGTACATTATTATATATGTTTTCAATAGTATAAAATTTAAATATTTGTGTTTTTAATAGATTTTTGTTATAATAACTTTGTTCTTTCTTTGTCTTTTATTTTGTACTATCCTTCAACATTTTTTCGACAATTGGCAAAATATGCTTGTGAAAATCTAGTTTATTGTAGTTTAGTAATGACATCATTTGGTTTATTAACTTATTTTGTTGTAGTATAATTTATATACCATTTTATAGTATTTTAGCATAGTTATGTTTTTAATCGTATTATTATAATATGTGCCACTTATTTAATATGCATCGTAACTCTAGCTTGCTTCCCACAACAAACACAGCAGGCAGGCTAGTTATATAAAGAGACCTTTCTCCATCCAATAAAATAAGCTTGCTGGCTATATAATAACCTGCACTGTGAGAAGGGACATGAACTTTTACCTCTTGAGAAAGACCGCACGGTGGCGGTTGAAACGCGTTGAGGCTTTTGGACTACATGAGGATCCGTACTTTGTTCCAGTGACGTTACCGGCTTCTACATTGACGCTCTCTAATACAAGCGTTTTTTTATTTGAAGTCACTACAACGGACATTAACTCAAAACGGACACTTTTGGCTCAGAAACTTTCATGTTCATTTGCTAAGATTTATGTTTTAACTGCCGTGGAGATCATATGTTATTTTAACAAACCGCCTGAATAAATTACAATTTTGTAAGTACAATTCAGAGAGTGGGGTGTGTTTGTTGTATCTACCTACACTTGAGTCTGTTTGCGCTTATCTGTTTCAGAGATTTGGAATAGTTTAAAATGCTTCTTAACTATTTGGCAAATTTTTTGGTATTGAACACTGAAATTTGTTACAAAGAAAACACCTTCCTTCTTATCCTCCCTTGTAACTGTCTTACTTAGTAAGTTCTCTCTATTTCTCGTTGCTAATTCCTTTCTAGCTTTACAAATATCGTGAAACTTATACCCCCTCTTCTTGAGGCGGTCAGATAATTGGTCAGCATGTGACTCATATTGTTCAACCCTGCTACAGTTCCTCTTGAGCCTTGTAAACTGGCCCTTCGCAACAGATCTGAATACCTGTTGAGGATGACTGCTCCTGGCGTGGAGAAGCGTATTGACAGTTATTGGCTTTCTATAGACCTCTGTTTCAATACCGACATTGGGAACACCAATCAAGGTGAGATCCAAAAAATTGATCTTTCTTTCGTTATATTCAAACGTGAACTCCAAACCAATGTCGTTATTGTTCAACCAGTCAACAAACAATTTTGCACTCTCTACAGTGCCCCTCCACACCAGGAGCAGATCATCTTTGTAGCGTCTGTAAAATTGAATACTCCCCCTGAAGGGGTTTCCATCTCCATAGATGCGGGACAGCTCCCACCACCCCATATAGAGGTTGGCGAAAGATGGCGCAAATTTAGCGCCCTTTGCTGTCCCGCATCTCTGGAGATAAAAAAACCCCTCAAAAGTGAAGTAGTTGTGTGTCAGTAGATATCGTGTTACCCTCAACACGTATTCAATCAACTCATCAGAGAATTATCCTCCCTTCGTAGAAAGAATTCCAAGGCTACAAGGCCTTTTTCATGGGGTATAGAGGTGTACAATGACTTAACGTCTATTGTGAGCCATATATCCCCTTCCTCCCAATTTAATCTCTCCATTAGTTTTAAGACATGAGTTGTTTCCTGTAAGAAACTCATCAATTTCCCAACTAGAGGCTGCAAAATGGCATCCAGCCATTCCTAAACCCTCTCTAAAAGTGATCCTATACCACTTACGATGGGCCTACCTGTGACTCCCTCCAAAGTTTTGTGAACTTTTGGTAGATGGTTAAAAACCGGTAGGACAGGGTTGTCCACTAATAGGAAGTCACAGGTAGGTTCATCCAAGATCCCCATCTCGTGACCATCATCTATGATCTGACTTAGTTCCCTTTTGAATCTACTTGTGGGATCACCACTCAAAACCTGATAGAATCTCTCGTCTTGTAGCTGTCTATTCGCCTCTGCTACAAATTGTATTCTAGACATTGAGTACAAAATATCTAACAGCGCTCAACCTAGTTCCTTATAGCTCCTGGATAAAGGGTATCTAGCTTACCCTAATGAGAACACGAAAAAAACAACAAATAATCCAAGAGCGTCAACTAGAGGCAAAGGAAAATTCTAACAAATGAATCAATAATGATCAAACATTTATTCAACATATAGTTAATAACATGGATCCATGTAACATATATACTAAAATGAGCTAAAAATACATAGTACTAACAAATAAATAATAATTGCTAAAAACACAATATAAGGGTATGTCACCAATTACGGGGATATGCGAGGTAAGAGTCATATAAAATGATCTCTGAAGGAGAAGATGGTCCAATAAGTCAAAATGATTTCTTGGTATAAAATAATATATATATATATATATATATATATATATATATATAAAAAATCAAAAATCAAAAAAGTCCAGTGAAGAAATCCAGTGAAGAAATCCAGTGAAAAAATCAAATATAAAAATAAACTGATGATAGAAGAACTTTTGAAAAAACTCTTGGAGAAAATGTGTGAAAAAAGATGTGTGAAAAAATATATGTGAAAAAATATATATAAAAGTGTAAAAAATATATAAAAAAATATATATATTTAAAACTTAAAAATGGGGGATCCCCTAAATCAATAAGTGTCAAAAATAAGTGACACAAATAAAAGTGTGTGAAAAAAGATGCTTAAAAATCAAAAGATGAAAAAATAAAACGGTGTATATGTAAAATCCAGGTGAAAAAATATATAGATTGAAAATAGTATATATATAATATAATCCAGGTGAAAGTTTCAGTTATTAAATGTTAATGAATAATCCTCCTTGTGGCTAGATCCATATGAATGATGATAATGAACTCTTTAGGCTAGATGACTTTACTTTTCTTTTCAATATAAACTCTGGTAATCCCTGTAAATTAAAAAAATAACATAGTGCAATAAAGTTTCAAAATGCAGGAAATAATGAAATAATGCTCACCAAAATGTCAACGCGTTTCGGCCTCTTTAACAGGCCTTTTTCAAGACTATCTAGGGGTGAGTGCTGATGGCTCTATTTGTATGTGTCACAAACCTATGAATTATCGTAGTTTTGGCGGCAAAAAAAAAAAAAGAGAATTTGGCGCCAAAAGTGACCCGGAAGTACTCTTACTATTATGCTTCCGTTTTTTGGGAATAATATTTTTTCTTTTATAATTCAACTTTTTGCCCTTTTTGTTAATAGTTATGGCTCTGTATTGGTCCATTTCTTGGAACAAGTAAGGGGTTCTGTCACGTTAATGACTAATTCATTGGTGATGTTTGTTGCCGATCGCTCCGTTTCTACACGCATGAGCGTCGGACCGGAAGTGACGTCATGTTTGTTTACTTCCGGTTTTTACATACTTCCGGTTTCGGTATTACCATAGCGGTTTTCGCAAATAGCGATATCTATTATAGGGGCATTGTGCAATATAGAAAGTTAGAAGGTGACATACAAACGTATCTAACAAGTACAACTTGAATGTACAAGATACATTGGTGGTATGAAGAGCAATAATATTTTAGTAGGACTCAAAGGTTGTTAGGAATGATAATAAAAATTAAAAATATTAGGAATATTATTAAAAATATTATATAAATATAAATGTGTGCATTAATAAGCCTTTAAGAGCACATTATAATACATAACAAGATCACAAAAAATCTTAAAACATATTTTATATAATATAACTTCTCTTAAAATGTCATAAAATTGAAATTATTAGTCAAATGCAAATGTAAATATAATAAATTTATATATTTTTTGAAATTATTAGTCAAATGCAAATGTAAATATAGGGTAAAACTTGACATCCTTTTAAAATAAAAATTGACATCCTTTTAAAATAAAAAGTAATGATAAATAATCTGGTCATAAAGTGGAACATAATAATGATGGGATGATGAGTTAGTTAAAACTAATAAAATACAGCAATAAGACCGAAAATAAGAATGGAAATAAAATATATATACACATTATGGATCCTTGAGTGAGTATTAGGATACATGGCGGAGATACGGTAACTGCAAGGAACTACATAAAAGACTACATAAAAGGCGAAAAAGCTCAATGGATCATAAAATTACCTTAAAATACCTGGATGATAGTGACATAAGGGCATATCTAAAATTAGGCTTAAAAAATGGGACTTAAAATAGGACTTAAAATTGGATACGTGTACTGTACTCAAGAGGCTTGATAGTACCAATTTAAAAGCAAAACCCCAATAAGACAAGTGTATGATGAGTGTAGTAACGCTTGGCTAAAAAAGCTAGTATGGAAATACATGCAGACTAGCTAAGTGTCACCTAATGTCTAAATTCAATGATTCTTGGTACTTATTAAGTGTGAGAGGTCTTCTCTATTATTCAAACCTCTAGGGTAAAGACAATCAATATTAAAAATCCACTTGGATTCTACAGTCAGTAAGCGTCTCTCATAGTCACCGCCCCTCCAGTTTGGTGTCACTAGTTGTATGCCTATATAATTAAAATCTTTAAGACTTGCTCGATGGTGGTTAGTGAAGTGTTTGTAGAGGGCTGTCTCGGTGCTTTCGTGTTCAATCTTTAGTAGGTGTTCTCTAATACGATCTTTGAGATTTCTGGACGTTTGTCCTATGTATTGGAGTCCACAGCTGCACCATATCAAATAGACAACTCCTCTATCACTGCATCTTATAAGATCATTAATCTTATATCTGACTTTTGAATTGAAAGAGGTGAATTCTTTAGTTTTGATGCCTCTTTTACAGGCTTTACAGCTCAGACATGGAAAAAATCCTTTAATTTCCTTGCCAAATACATCCCTTATTTTATTTGGTGTTCTCTTAGGTATACTTGGGGATAGTCTGTTTTTAAGATTGTCAGTCTTCCTATATATGAAGACAGGTCGAGTTGTCAATTTATCCCCTATGATTTCATCATTCTTTAAAAGTGATCAGTGCTTCTCTATGATTTTCTCCACAATATGTCTATTTTCACTATACTCAGTTATAAACGGAATAGTGAGTGGGTTATCATCAGAATAGTGGATTGTTTTTTTCGGTTTATATACCAGGAGATCTTTCCGGTCTTTCTTCCTGACCTCTTCCATAGTTTGGATTAGGGACTCTTCTTCATAACCCCTTTCTAAAAAATTTTCTTTAAGAGTGGCAGCTTGTTCTTCCCACTTACTGGGATTGGAGCAGTTTTTCTTCAGTCTTAGGAATTGACCTTTTGGTATATTCGTCTTCCATCTATTGAGGTGACAGCTTTCCATATGTATATAATTATTACAGTCCACTTTCTTGAAGAAAGTGGACGTCTCCAATTTCCCTTCAATAATATCGATTTTTAAATCCAAGAAGTTAATTGTTTTATTGCTCATCTCATGTGTGAATTTAAGATTGCGGGTGTTGTCATTCATGACTTTCAAGGTATGTTCCAAGTCTTCTCTAGACCCCTTCCATATCATAATAATATTGTCTATATACCTGTTATAGAGGACCAGGTCCACGCTAGCTGGGCATGACTCCCAGAAAATTAGTTCCCAGTAGCCCATGTATAAATTAGCATAGCTAGGCGTGAACCTGGTCCCCATGGCTGTACCGCATATTTGTTTAAAAAAAGTCCTATTATTGTTAAAATAATTGTGGGTCAGAATAAACCGTATCCCTCTGAGGATAAATTCTCTCTGTAGTTCAGGTAAATTAGGGTCTTTTTTTAAAAAGAAATCCACTGCCTCTATACCGCCTTCGTGTGGTATGCTGGTATAGAGGGACACGACGTCACATGTGACGAGTGTATAATTCTCTCCCCATTGTATATTCTCCAATTTGTTGAGAATCTGGGTAGAGTCCCTCAGATATGACGGTAATTGTGTAACGTATTTCTGTAGTAATCTGTCTATATATTCAGACAGATTACTAGACAGACCCCATATCCCTGATATTATTGGCCGACCGGGGGGTCTGTCGAGGGATTTATGAACTTTGGGGAGGTAGTATAGAACTGGAGTTATGGGATGTTTAATATTTATATATTTATACTCTTTCTCATTAAGAATCCCAATATTTTTGGCTTCCCCCAACATTTCTTCGAATTCTTTTTTGAAAGTTTTAACTGGATTTTTCCTTAATGTTTCATATGTCTGTTGGTCCGATAAGATCCTATTACACTCGTGATCATAATCCATTTTGTTCAAAACCACGATGCCCCCGCCTTTATCCGCTGGTTTAATAACCACGTCATGATTCTTTTCGAGGGTCTTTATGGTATTTATTTGTTCCTTAGATAGATTATGTTTATGTCTGTTCAATTTTTTATGATTAATGTCCCTGATCTCATTGCAGATCATGGTATCAAATGTATCTATGGCATTACCCTTACTTGCTAATGGGTAAAAATTCGATCTAGGTCTTAGAGCCGTATGAAGGTAGGTGTTTTCATTGGTGGTTTGAGTATCTGAATAAACCTTTTCATGTCGAGTAGATTGTATTTCCAATGGAGTTTTCATAAAATGTCTTTTAAGAGTCAGTTTCCTGACTAATTCTTTGGCATTTATGAAGGTATTAAATTTGTTCAAACCCTTTGATGGGGCGAACGACAGTCCATAACTTAACACAGATGATTCCTTTTCTGTGAGTTCCTTTGAGCTTAAGTTAAAAATACCTGTAGTGGTAACCTTGGCATTTGATGGGAAGAGGGATGGTTTCTCCTTTTTTCTTCTTATTCTTCTTCCTCCTCTCTTGCCTCTATGGGTCTTCTTTTGTCTGTTGGAGTTTGAAAATCTTCTGAGTTTGGGTTCTTTCTCTTTATAGATCCTCTTTCTAGTTCTTTGGGAGTTTTCTGAGGAACCCCTAAAAAAGAATGCCCTGATGTTGATGCTTGGTATTCTTCATTTGTACCTAAATCCGGTATTCTCTTATTTTGTTGTCTGTCTTCTTGTTTGGATTGGGGATTCATCCCACGTATGTTTGTATCTGGTCGTGGTCCTGGGTAGTTAGATCTGGGGGGCTCATAGTTATCATTATAATGGTGATTATGCCAATTTTCACCTCTATTGTATGGCTGTCGATGTCTTTGGTTGGGATAGGGGTATCTTGGGTATCCTCTTTGTCCCAAAGCTGAGTCTGTGTTTTCTCTATTATTACCATTTGTTCTCCTATATTGTCTCTGGTAATAATTTGAATATGGATATTCTCGTCTTCTGTTGTCATATCTATATGGAGAGTGGATATAACCTTGATTGTTGTCCCTTTTAAAAAAATCGCTATAAAATGGGTCTTGTCTCTGGTTATGTTGGTGACTGAAGCCTGGAGTATGGGACCAATGATTTCTATTAACACCAAATAAAATAAGGGATGTATTTGGCAAGGAAATTAAAGGATTCTTTCCATGTCTGAGCTGTAAAGCCTGTAAAAGAGGCATCAAAACTAAAGAATTCACCTCTTTCAATTCAAAAGTCAGATATAAGATTAATGATCTTATAAGATGCAGTGATAGAGGAGTTGTCTATTTGATATGGTGCAGCTGTGGACTCCAATACATAGGACAAACGTCCAGAAATCTCAAAGATCGTATTAGAGAACACCTACTAAAGATTTAACACGAAAGCACCGAGACAGCCCTCTACAAACACTTCACTAACCACCATCGAGCAAGTCTTAAAGATTTTAATTATATAGGCATACAACTAGTGACACCAAACTGGAGGGGCGGTGACTATGAGAGACGCTTACTGACTGTAGAATCCAAGTGGATTTTTAATATTGATTGTCTTTACCCTAGAGGTTTGAATAATAGAGAAGACCTCTCACACTTAATAAGTACCAAGAATCATTGAATTTAGACATTAGGTGACACTTAGCTAGTCTGTATGTATTTTCATACTAGCTTTTTTAGCCAAGCGTTACTACACTCATCATACACTTGTCTTATTGGGGTTTTGCTTTTAAATTGGTACTATCAAGCCTCTCGAGTACAGTACACGTATCCAATTTTAAGTCCTATTTTAAGTCCCATTTTTTAAGCCTAATTTTAGATATGCCCTTATGTCACTATCATCCAGGTAGTTTAAGGTAATTTTATGATCCATTGAGCTTTTTCGCCTTTTATGTAGTCTTTTATGTAGTTCCTTGCAGTTACCGTATCTCCGCCATGTATCCTAATACTCACTCAAGGATCCATAGTGTGTATATATATATTATTTCCATTCTTATTTTCGGTCTTATTGCTGTATTTTATTAGTTTTAACTAACTCATCATCCCATCATTATTATGTTCCACTTTATGACCAGATTATTTATCATTACTTTTTATTTTAAAAGGATGTCAATTTTTAAAAGGATGTCAATTTTTATTTTAAAAGGATGTCAAGTTTTACCCTATATTTACATTTGCATTTGACTAATAATTTCAAAAAATATATAAATTTATTATATTTACATTTGCATTTGACTAATAATTTCAATTTTATGACATTTTAAGAGGAGTTATATTATATAAAATATGTTTTAAGATTTTTTGTGATCTTGTTATGTATTATAATGTGCTCTTAAAGGCTTATTAATGCACACATTTATATTTATATAATATTTTTAATAATATTTCTAATATTTTTAATTTTTATTATCATTCCTAATAACCTTTGAGTCCTACTAAAATATTATTGCTCTTCATACCACCAATGTATCTTGTACATTCAAGTTGTACTTGTTAGATACGTTTGTATGTCACCTTCTAACTTTCTATATTGCACAATGCCCCTATAATAGATATCGCTATTTGTGAAAACTGCTATGGTAATACCGAAACCGGAAGTATGTAAAAACCGGAAGTAAACAAACATGACGTCACTTCCGGTCCGACGCTCATGCGTGTAGAAACGGAGCGATCGGCAACAAACATCACCACTGAATTAGTCATTAACGTGACAGAACCCCTTACTTGTTCCAAGAAATGGACCAATACAGAGCCATAACTATTAACAAAAAGGGCAAAAAGTTGAATTATAAAAGAAAAAATATTATTCCCAAAAAACGGAAGCATAATAGTAAGAGTACTTCCGGGTCACTTTTGGCGCCAAATTCTCTTTTTTTTTTTTGCCGCCAAAACTACGATAATTCATAGGTTTGTGACACATACAAATAGAGCCACCAGCACTCACCCCTAGATAGTCTTGAAAAAGGCCTGTTAAAGAGGCCGAAACGCGTTGACATTTTGGTGAGCATTATTTCATTATTTCCTGCATTTTGAAACTTTATTGCACTATGTTATTTTTTTAATTTACAGGGATTACCAGAGTTTATATTGAAAAGAAAAGTAAAGTCATCTAGCCTAAAGAGTTCATTATCATCATTCATATGGATCTAGCCACAAGGAGGATTATTCATTAACATTTAATAACTGAAACTTTCACCTGGATTATATTATATATATACTATTTTCAATCTATATATTTTTTCACCTGGATTTTACATATACACCTTTTGATTTTTAAGCATCTTTTTTCACACACTTTTATTTGTGTCACTTATTTTTGACACTTATTGATTTAGGGGATCCCCCATTTTTAAGTTTTAAATATATATATTTTTTTTATATATTTTTTACACTTTTATATATATTTTTTCACATATATTTTTTCACACATCTTTTTTCACACATTTTCTTCAAGAGTTATTTCAAAAGTTCTTCTATCATCAGTTTATTTTTATATTTGATTTTTTCACTGGATTTCTTCACTGGATTTATTCACTGGACTTTTTTGATTTTTGATTTTTAATATATATATATATATATATATATATATATTATTTTATACCAAGAAATCATTTTGACTTATTGGACCATCTTCTCCTTCAGAGATCATTTTATATGACTCTTAACTCGCATATCCCCGTAATTGGTGACATACCCTTATATTGTGTTTTTAGCAATTATTATTTATTTGTTAGTACTATGTATTTTTAGCTCATTTTAGTATATATGTTACATGGATCCATGTTATTAACTATATGTTGAATAAATGTTTGATAATTATTGATTCATTTGTTAGAATTTTCCTTTGCCTCTAGTTGGCGCTCTTGGATTATTTGTTGTTTTTTTCTATTCTAGACATTACTACCACCGAACCGCCCTTATCTGCATTTCTAATTACCAACTCCTTGTTGGTTTGTAACTTCTTCAGAGCTTCTCTTTCTCTGAGACTTAGATTATGCAGATTATTTGGGGTGGTCTGGTGTAGCAATGTTAGATCTCTTTCAATCCTTTGTTGGAAAATTTCTAATGTATTACCTCTGTAATGTATAGGGTAGAACTTTGAAGGTTCCCTGAACTTTGGTGTGAGAGTAACCGGTGTGTGTCCTTCTGTTGCACCTTCCTGTAACAGTGCTTCTAAACTGAGGACATCACACCCCTCCTCAAAAGTCAATTGATTAATACTTAGATTTGTTTGTCTGTTTTCACTATGTGTAGGTGCAGAATTGGATTCTTCCATACTCTTTTCATGAAAAAACTTTCTTACTGTCAAACTTCTAATCATTTTATTTACATCAATTAAAGTGTTGAACAAATTGAATTTCTGAGCTGGTACAAATCCTAGCCCTAAACTTAGAACTCTAATTTCCATGTCATTTAATGTATAGTTCCACAGATTAATCACATTTGTATCACTGTTCATTGGTATTTGCTCCCGCGTCTCCCTCGCCTGGTGGATTGGCGGTTCTGATTTCCTGACTGTGCCCCTCTTGCTCCTCTCCCTCCCCCCTCTGGTTTCTTGGGAGGAATGGAAAAAACCTGTTCCAAATCCTGTTTATCACTATGACTAATCTTGGCAGCTCCCTCTGTATTAGATAATTCTATACCGGGCCTATCATCTGGGGTATATTTGGACCCCCCCCCCCCCCCGGCGTTGTTTTTTAAGAATAGAGGGTAATACTGTACTTGAAGCTTTTGGTCTCACAGCCACTTGCTCAGAATCTGAAGGAAATGAGGGAATAGTTTCCTCATTCTCCTCTCCACCTGACGCTGAGCTTTCATCAAAAGATTCAGCTTCGCTCTCAGAGAATTGGACTTTCCTATCCTTCTCTTTTCCAGACTCTCTCTCATTCTGCTCTTGATAGAAATTGTCCCTACTACTTCTGCTGTTATTATTAGAGAAGCCTCTGCCTCTTCCTCTGCCTCGTGATCTATTATAGGCCCTGCGGCCCTCAAGTCTATCCTTTTTGTTCCACAGAAATACCCTATTCATATCATAGTCCGATTGATCTCTAAGATATTTATTATGCTTTGTTGTAATTAACAATACCCTGGACTCCATTAAAGTCTTCTGTAGATTTCCATCATACTTGGGATACTCAAGTGCTTCTCTCCTAAGATTCAATTCTATTTGCAATGTCTCTATCTGTTGGTTAATCACATTGAGAGACTTTGTTTTGTAATTAACTAGGAGAAGCATAAGGTGTAGTGAGCAATCAGTTAGAATTATGTTCCATTCATTTATGAATTCACGATCATCTGTCTGGAAAGTTGGGAATTTATTGACCCTCAACCCTCTAGGTATGATTTTCATTTCCTGATATTTATTGAGGGTCATTATATCCCATCTTAACTTTCTTTCTTTGAGAAGTAAGAATTCCATCTCCTCAAACAGCTTAGCTAATGTGAATCTAGATCTATCTGTGCAAAACACTTCTTCTAGATCTAGAGTGCTATTATCTCTCTCTTGAAAAGATTTAAGTGAGAAAAAAGATCCTCCCTCGTTTGGAAATGCTACCTCCATACTATTGTTACTATTATCTGGGGTCTGGTTCATAAAATGATTTCAGTGTTATAATATAACAATAACAATAGCTAATAATTGTGTCTATAGGTTAATACACTCTTATTGGGGGTCACTGGAAAGCCTAGAGTTCCTTTTCAACTAGTGGATTTACAATAAATCTTACACTCTACAAATCTTATCAAAAAGAACTAGTAATTGATGTATAAACAATGATATATAGTGACAATAATGATAATGTTGAGAATACTTATATTCATCAAAGTTCATTCAATGTCTAATTAGTATAAATCAATGCCTGGGGAGTAATGGCACACTGCATGGACCATAAGTATATAAACAATAAATGGTACCATAGGCCAAATTCAGATCTCAAAAATATTCAGACACTAATTATCAAGGAAATACTGTCACATGTAACATATAAAACACCTAGCTCTCTTGGCAATTCCCTTTGCAAAGTTGGTTCTTCATTTGTTACCATTTAACATATGTTTCACAGCTCATTAGTTCTCCTAAGAATAGAGAGATCACAAAATACAGCATAACATTGTTCATGTATGAGAGAACGGTGTCCTTAGAAAACACATCCAACGTTTCAAATTTTTTTTCAAAACGCTTTAAATTTTAGTATTCTAAACGCTTCTTTCTGCGCTTAGTCTCAGTCCCAAAGTTATTGGAAAAACAGAAAGTGTGTAGTCAGTGGTTATTATGTGGTTATTGTACCCTAATTCATTTATGTAAGACTAATCGAATTGGCTTTCATTGTTTCCTGTCGCGGTCATGTGGGTAAACATCATATGAAGATGCTAGATCTCAGTCATGATCGTGTAAATAAGCGTCATCTGACGAAACTGAATGGACATGTATAAAAAAGTCATCAGACAATGCTAAGTGGGCGTTTTTTTGCACTGTCAATCAGAGCTCTTACAAGAAACTGAACCTGTCGTACGTTCTGTACATGTTATTCTTACCACTCAACGATTATAGTAGCTTAGTGTTTATGATGGTTCTTAAAGAAGTGCTACAAGTGTTAATGTGAATTAAGATAAAGTTAAAAGGAATAGAAATTAAACTGTGTCAATACCTCTACATAATTATAATATTTCTAACTATATGTACAGGGACTGCAGAATTATTAGGCAAGTTGTATTTTTGAGGATTCATTTTATTATTGAACTACAACCATGTTCTCAATGAAACCAAAAAACTCATTAATATCAAAGCTGAATAGTTTTGGAAGTAGTTTTTAGTTTGTTTTTAGTTTGTTTTTAGTTATAGCTATTTTATGGGGATATCTGTGTGTGCAGGTGACTATTACTGTGCATAATTATTAGTCAACTTAACAAAAAACAAATATATACCTATTTCAATTATTTATTTTTACCAGTGAAACCAATATAACATCTCAACATTCACAAATATACATTTCTGACATTCAAAAACAAAACAAAAACAAATCAGTGACCAATATAGCCACCTTTCTTTGCAAGGACACTCAAAAGCCTGCCATCCATGGATTCTGTCAGTGTTTTGATCTGTTCACCATCAACATTGCGTGCAGCAGCAACCACAGCCTCCCAGACACTGTTCAGAGAGGTGTACTGTTTTCCCTCCTTGTAAATCTCACATTTGATGATGGACCACAGGTTCTCAATGGGGTTCAGATCAGGTGAACAAGGAGGCCATGTCATTAGATTTTCTTCTTTTATACCCTTTCTTGCCAGCCACGCTGTGGAGTACTTGGACGCGTGTGATGGAGCATTGTCCTGCATGAAAATCATGTTTTTCTTGAAGGATGCAGACTTCTTCCTGTACCACTGCTTGAAGAAGGTGTCTTCAAGAAACTGACAGTAGGACTGGGAGTTGAGCTTGACTTCATCCTCAACCCGAAAAGGCCCCACAAGCTCATCTTTGATGATACCAGCCCAAACCAGTACTCCACCTCCACCTTGCTGGCGTCTGAGTCGGACTGGAGCTCTCTGCCCTTTACCAATCCAGCCTTGGGACCATCCATCTGGCCCATCAAGACTCACTCTCATTTCATCAGTCCATAAAACCTTAGAAAAATCAGTCTTGAGATATTTCTTGGCCCAGTCTTGACGTTTCAGCTTGTGTGTCTTGTTCACTGGTGGTCGTCTTTCAGCCTTTCTTACCTTGGCCATGTCTCTGAGCATTGCACACCTTGTGCTTTTGGGCACTCCAGTGATGTTGCAGCTCTGAAATATGGCCAAACTGGTGGCAAGTGGCATCTTGGCAGCTGCACGCTTGACTTTTCTCAGTTCATGGGCAGTTATTTTGCGAATTGGTTTTTCCACACGCTTCTTGCGACCCTGTTGACTATTTTGAATGAAACGCTTGATTGTTCGATGATCATGCTTCAGAAGCTTTGCAATTTTAAGAGTGCTGCATCCCTCTGCAAGATATCTCACTATTTTTGACTTTTCTGAGCCTGTCAAGTCCTTCTTTTGACCCATTTTGCCAAAGGAAAGGAAGTTGCCTAATAATTATGCACACCTGATATAGAGTGTTGATGTCATTAGACCACACCCCTTCTCATTACAGAGATGCACATCACCTAATATGCTTAATTGGTAGTAGGCTTTCGAGCCTATACAGCTTGGAGTAAGACAACATGCATAAAGAGGATGATGTGGTTAAAATACTAATTTGCCTAATAATTCTGCACTCCCTGTATAGAGTGTCTATGAATTGGTGATGGCTAAAAAAAATTAATTAAATCAGTTCCTTACGTAAAAAATCCTATAAAGGGCTGAGAAAAAAAGAAAAGACCCTTTAAAAATTTAACATGGTGTCTAGATACACTGTGTTTAAGGCTCCGTTTTGTTACATTGCTATAATGTTCGCCCCACCTATTCCTGGCTTTCCGTATAGTGCGGCCCAAATACTGGACCCCACATTTACATGTCAAGAGATATATCACATAATTAGAACTGCAATCTAGCCTCTCTTTTATTTGATAGGTGTATTCCGAGGTGTTAGAAGTTACACTGGTGGTTCCATGTGTAATGTATTTGCACATGTTGCATCTTTTCACTCTACATCTATAGGTCCCTTTTATAGTAGTTGGATTATTTGTGACTAATTTCTTGGTGCCTTTCTTAGTCATTACTATCTTGCTTGGGGTTAACTGCTGTTTGATAGTGGGCGCCCTTCTAAAGGTTACTTTGGGTTTGTCATCAATTATTTGTTTTAAAATGGGATCTTTCTTTAGCAGATACCAATGCTTGTTAATAATCTTTTTGATAGCCTTATAATTCGAATTCTAGTTTGTAATAAAAGATGTTTGGTTTATATTTCTGTTTTTGCTAGTGTTATTAGATGGGACCCCTTGGCAGCTTCAGTTTGATATTTCTGTCCAGTTGTCTGGCTTTTAGATAGCCTTCTTCTATTAGACTATGAGGATACTTTTTTCTTTTAACCTATTTTTTAAGATTTCTGATTCGGCATCATAGGTTTCTATAGAGGAACAATTACGTTTAATGCGTCTAATTTGACTGTAGGGGATATTCTTTTTCCAGCCTACCAAATGATTGCTGTTATATTCAAGAAAGTTATTGCTATCAACTGTCTTGAAATGGATATGTGTTTGAATATTGTCTAAAGAACAAAGACAGGCAGAGCAATATCCATTAAATAATACTTAACATTTATTGTGTCCAATAGGAATATATTAAAAGTCCATAATCCACACCAACAGTAAAAACAAGGATCAAAAGCAGCTGTATAGAAGATTCTAAGGCGTTTCAGCTAAAAAGCCATAATCATGGCTAATCTTAATAGTGAGAACACAATACTTAAACCCCAACCTAAACAGCCATTGGTTAAGAACAATGTATACACAGCTGAATGATGCCTGTTAATATAGCCTTAAGGGAACAGCCCCCCTATTTAGTGTGGTAGATATTTAAAAAGATATATATAAAGAGATACAGATATTACCTATATATTAAAGCATTACAGCTTCTTGGTACAAATACCTGTAGATAAGACAGGTTACTCTATATATTACAATAGTGTATTTCAGAGTTTATAGCAAAAATACACAAAAAACACCAAGCATATTGTATTGGAGAAATCATACAAAAAGTTTGTTTACATAAATGATGATTATTGCTATAATGAGAGTAAATCATATTGTAGTTTTTCTAATACCTCACAATCATAATTGTAGCCCAATGGTACAATAATAATAATAATTGTTAGATGAATAACAAATAATTAATAAATAAGTACTTATGGGGTAGCGAACCTGGGTCCCCAGGATCGTAGGTAGTTAAGCTAACCAAAAAACTGCAATGCTGTAACCAACTGTTAGAACCCCCAGCGGGCCGGATCTGATATGTCTATGTGCAAATATTCAGAGTATTACTCCCATTGGTTTTAGTCCACTTTGTATAGCAGGGATGTTGTAGTGATGCAATAGACAGAAATCAGATGACAATATATATACTTCACACGCAGTGCTATTGACTATCTGGGAGAGGTGTATCTCATCATAGAGTGGTTTGGAATACTTAGTTCTATATATGTAGACTCTTCACTTCTGTATCAGAATACGTTAAGATCACACTCAAATATAGACCAGAACGGTATGTACAACAAGAAGCAGCTGAACAGCTGAACTCACATTTCTCCTTTTCCAGTCGTCTCCTCTGCCAGCAAGCATTATCCCAATAGTACCTTTCAGTGAGGTCCAATGTTGTCGCTTTGAAATGGTGTACCGCTCATTGTCTGGACTCCTCTCCTATTTTCCTCCTAATAGTATAGCACTGCCGTGTAGCCGGTCCTTGGTATTTCTCACCCTCCTGTACAGACTGATCCTCCCTGCGATAACCCGTGCTCACAAATGGCCAAAATTGTGCATAAAAAGAAAAACTTGGAGCACCGAGTCCGGGTAGGATTTTAAAAGAAAATACTTTATTGGCAATATACATTTAGGGACTAGTGTCCCCTGGGTAAAAACGGAGTTAATAGGTAAAAAATGGACAGAATAAGTCTAACATGTTTCGGCATCCACACCATAATCTTAGCCACATGTAAAACTTTTACACCACCGGACCTTAAAATACCTATGTTGTTAGCCCATTGGCTCAGTGGTACACACCTCAAGCCATACGGACTAATCAAATCCTCAGCAGTTCCTGATACTTTCATTGGCTCGTGAAACACACCTTCCTAACTCTAAGCCAATCAGGAGCTGCCAATTGCCGAAATCCCTATTCAGAATGTGCTGCTAGAATATGTATATCAAAGTTAGACACTCACTGAGGAATTTGTAATCTACCTCAATACCAATGAGGTGGGAATTAGTTTTACATCAGAATCCCATAAAAATTAGATAAATTTTTTGGACCTCAGGTTGTTGGGAACGATGAATAAGCCAGTGGAAACCAGGATTTTCCAAAAACCGATCTCAGGTAACTCTCTCCTCCATGCTAACAGCAATCACCCACGAAGGGTGTTTAACGGTGTAGCGAAAGGCCAATTCATACACCTCAAAAGAAATTGCAGCACAGAGGAGGAATATGAAAGACAGGCAGATGATCTGACAATGAGACTGGAGGAGAGAGGTTACAAGAGATCTACAATTTTGGGAGCAAGACGTAAAGTAAAATCTATAGATGGGAAACAGCTGCTACAGGAACGCAAATCCAGAGAATGTGAGAAAATTGGAGACAACAAGGTCGTCTTCATCACTAAGTACTAATAGCAATACCCACAAATTTGTGGCATAATCAAAAGACACCTCCCTCTAATAACAGCAGATGATGGGCTAGTTGAAACGGTTGAGATAGGAGTTAGGTTTGCCTACAAAAGGGGCAGAATGGTTGGTAACATGGTAGCTCCAACTAAATTGGAGAGAAATACCACCAACACATCCTCATGGTTACAGTTCAATGGGATGTACCGCTGCAACTACCAAGCATGCTTGGCGTGTGCCAAAGTGCAGCTGGGAGACAGCTTTGAGTGCTTGGCAACGGGCGAAAGACATCCAATAAAACACTGTTTTAACTGTAGGTCAACATACATAATCTATGTCATATCATGCAATCAATGTGCCCTTCAATATGTGGGCCTCAGTACAAGAGAGGCCAGAGTGAGGATCAGAGAGCATTTAGCTGACATTAGGAAAGGGACCCTCACCACAGCTTTAATAAATCACTTCTCACACTTTCACAATAAGGACACAAGCAGCTTCAAGTGGAATATTATAGAGAAGGTTTTCCCTGTGAAAAGAGGTGAAGACAGAGTCAGAAAATTGGGTGAGAGGGAGGCCTACTGGATATTCAAACTAAAGACCAGAATTCCGGTAGGCCTCAATTCCGAATTTGACCTAATTAACTTTTGGTGAGGATAGAGTGTAACCAAATGTTTGTCAACCCACATGTTGATAGGAATTAGGGCCCTATGGTTCACTAATAAACAAATGAATAGACAAGTTTTTTACGATACTTGCAATGTTCAAAGTTCAAAGATCATTAATCAATTTATAGATCAATTTACCATGTATTTCTATATATATAGAGGATTAACAATCTTTAACATTCCAATTTTTATCATTCCACTTTTTATCATACCCATGAGTGGGCATAAGATCCTGAGTGTTCCCCAGAAATATATAGAACTACATGGATCCTCTATGAACCAAATAAAATAAAATAAAACAAAACAATTGAATATAGACTACGTTATAAAGTCAATACCTAAGCACAAGAATTTTTGGTTCTATTAGGTTTAACAACTTATTGTATCGCTATGTGCTAAGTTATTTGACAGGATACCTATTTGTTAGCTCATGTTCACAGGATATGTTTTCTCTATATGGTTTTTATTAGAGTTTCAGCCATCTGTTTAATGTATAACAATATGTGTATTGTCAATAGTATTAACTTTAATTTAAATCTTTATATCCTGCAACAGAACATGCAGCATACATGATAAGAGGTGGACCCTTTTGACAGTCGAGTGAACAATGTTTAAAATCGCTGATGAAGTGGGTTTACTTTGGTAGACTCTGTTTATTCATTTATGTATGTACTGAAAGCGATACCGAAATTGAAATGTTATACAAGCTTAGTATACTATTGTGAATCGTATTATTCAGCTAGACAGCTAAGAGAAAAATTGAAAAATCCATCAGTGAGTGCCTAACTTTGATATACATATTCTAGCAGCGCATTCTGAATAGGGATTTCGGCAATTGGCAGCTCCTGATTGGCTTAGAGTTAGGAAGGTGTGTTTCACTAGCCAATGAAAGTATCAGGAACTGCTGAGGATTTGATTAGTCCGTATGGCTGGAGGTGTGTACCACTGAGCCAATGGGCTAACAACATAGGTATTTTAAGGTCCGGTGGTGTAAAAGTTTTACATGTGGCTAAGATTACGGCGTGGGTGCCGAAACATGTTAGCCTTATTCTGTCCATTTTTTACCTATTAACTCAGTTTTTACCCAGGGGACACTAGTCCCTAAATGTATATTGCCAATAAAGTATTTTCTTTTAAAATCCTACTCGGTGCTCCAAGTTTTTCTTTTTAGTTAAATTAACCAATACGCCAGAGCAGTATTTACCATGAATGCAAGATCATAAGGGATTAGCCATTGATCAGACCCAGCAGTTACAACAGATACAAATCCCAAGCAATGATATATGTAGCTGATATAAACGTGTCAAATGAACAACATAACAACCCTCAACTATTTAGCCAATCATGCAAAACGCCAACTGAGTATCATCAAAAAGTACACTCGACTCTAAAATAAATTGGATTAAAGATATATCCCCTAAGCTGAGTCACATGATGCCATGACACCTACAGATAGCATATCTTAGGGGAAGAATAGCCAAAGGTGGCAAGGTTAGTATCTCAAAGGAGCAAACTCATACTTTAATGATTGACAAGCTAGAACTGGTATACCGTATCTAGTTCTGCCAATGGTTAATGAGGTCATATTCTGAGTTGAACCCTAGCGGAACTCGGGTATCAAGCCTAAATATCCAATACATTTCATTTCTACTTAAGATCTTATTCTTGTCACCGCCTCTTTTGGACAGGACAGTTATATCTATAACCTGCCACCTAAAAGAGTCTTAAGCTTTTATTGTGACAAAGGGCAAAGTGTTGCACAAGTGGGGTAGTCGATTTTCCAATAGTGATAGTTGAAAAGTGTTCTCTTATTCTAGACCCCACTTCACATGTCGTTTGTCCAACATATTGCCGATTGCACAAAATTCAGGTGATGACATAAATGACATAGGTAGAATTACAGTTAATACAGTGTTTTATATCAAAAGATTCCTGTGTTACTTCAGATTTAAATGTCTTAGAGAATATTGCATAGTCGCAAGGTTTACATTTGTTTCTTTCACATTTGAACATCCCAACATGGGTTAACCAGGAACTTTTATTCGACTGGACAGGGGGCAGATCTGATGGAGAAATTATGTTGTCAATAGTCTTGCCACGTCTGAAAGAGCACCTGATGCCTCTATCTACACAATTCATTAGTTTGTCATCTGCAATAAGAAGTTTAAAATGCTTCCTAACAATCCCACACACTTGTCTATATTGGGCACTATGGGCTGTGACAAAGGTAACTCCTCCAAATTGGTTAGTCATCTCCTTAGATACACCCACATTAACATCCTGTAGAAGATGTTCACGCTCAATCCTATCCACCTCAGTGCGGGCTCTATCTATAACCCTATTGTGGTAGCCTCTTTGTTTCAGATGGGCACTGAGTTCCTCTGCTCTATTGAAATATGAGCCCCTAGTGCTGCAGTTCCTCTTGAGAAGGACATATTGCCCCTTAGCGACCGCATAAGGTACAAAGTCAGGGTGGCATGACTTAGCATGCAGTAGAGTATTGTCAGCTATAGGCTTTCTGTATACGTCCGTAGTAACTCTACCATCCCCCTCTGCCCTTAGTGTCACATCAAGATAGTTTATTGATTCCTTTTGGTAATCAAAAGTAAACTTGAGATTTAGATCATTCATATTAAGCCAACTCACAAATGAGCTCGCTGATGGATGATCTCCTTTAAAGATAAAGATGAGATCATCAATATATCTCTTATAAAAGGAAATACAGTCTCTATAGGGATTAATATCCCCAAATATGTGGGACAACTCCCACCAACCCAAAAATAGGTTTGCGTAGGAGGGGGTGAACTTGGCCCCCATAGCTGTCCCACATATTTGGAGATAGAAAGTGCCCTCAAATCTAAAAAAGTTATGCGTCAGCAAAAAATCAGTGACTTCAACAACACATTCCTGAAACTCTGGGGTGTAGTCAGAATATTCCTTCAAAAAGAAGCGTATAGCCTCCAAGCCTTTGTGATGCGGTATCGATGAATATAAGGCAACAACATCAATAGAGAGCCAGGAATGTACTGCTGGCTCCCACTTGATGTCACTCATCAATTTCAAAATGTGCTTAGTGTCTCGTAGGTAGCTATTCATGATACCACTAGAGGACGAAAGATGGCATCCAACCATTGAGATAGGTGCTCTAATAGTGAGCCGATGCCACTCACTATCGGGCGACCCTTCACCTCCCTTAAGGATTTGTGAACCTTAGGGAGGTGATGAAAAATAGGCACTATGGGATAAGGTACATACAAAAAATCAGCTGTCTCCTCATCAATGAAACCTTTTTCTCTAGCATTGTCTAAGAGTTGTGACAACTTCCTCTGAAAGACTTTGGAAGGATCAGTGGTCAGAGTCCTGTGGTTATTAACATCCTCAATCTGACGCTTGGCTTCCAAAATATAGGTATTCCTTTCCAGGACTACCACTGATTCCCCCTTGTCCGAGGGTTTTTATCACAATGTCTTTGCTTTCCCTCAGCTTGTTCAATGCTTTCCTTTCCAAAGCATTCAAATTACGGAAGTTTCCCTCATGGGGGATGCTAGAATGCAAAGATTTCAGATCCTTTTCAACCCTATTATAAAAGGTTTCTACGGTAGTACCCCTACTCTGTGTTGGGTAAAAGGTTGATGGGTTCTTAAAACCACAAAAGTTTTTACGTTCACCCGCCCCTCCCACTGCACTGCTGTCATCCCATAGGATGCTTTCCAAGGTGACAATGTCACATGCCTGATCAAAAGGGCAGTCAGTTTTCCCTGTGTTGGCAGCAGTCGAAGTGGGAGGAGGGACAGAATCTATGTTCCCAAAATGCCTACGTAAAGTAATACTTCTTATTAGTCTATTCACATCCAGAATGGTTTGAAACATGTTAAAATTATTTGTTGTTACAAAATATAGACCATATCCCAATACTTTTAATCTGAGTAGGCGATAACACCTTACTAGACAAATTAATTACATTACTGGCTTGTATTTTGTCTGTACCCTTTGCCCCTTAGCTGGTATCTGCTCTGTGTATTGTGTAGTGTACCTCCCCCGGCGGGTTGAAGCTGAATAAGCGGAAAAACCTGCTCAATTTGCTGTCTATTGTCCTCCAAAGATGGAGTTTGGATGATATTGGGTGCTACAAGGTGGTAATTGGAGTGTACAGCATAAGGTTGAATATTGTCTGTCATATCCAAAGTTAGCACTATATCCAAAAAGTCTACACTCTCCCTCTGGATATTGTGCGTGAAAGTCAAACCAAAGTTATTGTCATTAAGTCTGGTGACAAATTCTAATGCTGTATCATATGACCCCTGCCAAACAAAAATCAGATCATCAATGTACCTACCATAGAAGACCAGGTTCTCCCTCCAGCCTTGTTGATAAATGTAGATCTTCAAATTTGCCCATCACCAAATTTGCAAAGCCGGGGGCGAACATTGTCCCCATGGCGGTACCTTTGATTTGTAAAAAGAATTTATCTAAATATTTAAAATAATTATGTTTGAGTATTAAAATGAATCATTTCCAGTAAATATTATTTTTGTAGGTTTGGCATAAATATATCATCATATAAATAATTCTTGATTGACTGTAGCCCCACTTTGTGTGAGATATTTGAATACAAAACACTCACATCATCCATATATAATTATCCTTCCTCAGGTTAGCTAGTTTCTGCAATAAATCAGTGGTGTCTTTTATGTAGGAGGGCAGTTGTTTGACATATTTTTGTAAGTAGAGATCAACATAAGATGATAGTTTGTCTGTTATGCTATTTATGCCTGCTATGATAGGTCTGCCCGGTGGTGTTTTTGTATTTTTATGTATTTTTGGTAAGTGGTAGAAGAAAGGTGTGTCTGGATTTTTAGGAGTCAAATACTGTTTCTCTTCAAATGTTAATATCCCTTCTTTAAGGCCATAATCAATCAAGGACAACATTTTTTTTGTAAATATGGGGTGGGCTCTTGCTCTAGAGATCTATAATATTCTTTATCTAATAAAATTCTATCTGCTTCATTCACATAGTCACAGTAGTCTTGTATGACTATGCTCCCCCTTTTGTCTGCCTGGCAGATCACTATAGATTCATTTTTGGACAGTTTGGTTAAAGCCTGTCTATCATTTGGCCACAGGTTTGATTTACCTAAAATATGTTTAGGGATATTAGAGAAATCTTCCAACACTAGGTTCTGGAATAGGTCTATGAAAGAACCCTCCTTTCTGGGGGGCATGAATTCTGATTGAGGTTTAAAGTCAGAATGTATGCAACCGACATAAAGGCCCTCTACAATAGTATCAATGTCACTGTGTATAACCACATTATTGCCTCTCTCACCAATAAGGTCTGTTTAAAATAGGTCTGCCTTCTATTCCCTTATGTTTTTGGAGACCGCAAGTAGCAGCCACACACACCTTTTTGAAGGAGGACTATCTGGTGGATACCTACCTTCATATAAGACTATCTGTTCACCCTCACGGATGATCCTGTATCACAGATAAGACATTTGTGATCACTGCCTTTTATTGGGATCACCCTTTAATGTTTGCATTTTATTCTCTTTGCATTTTCAATAATTGATATTTGTTCTGAATTTATTTCAAGTCTTTATATTTGTGGTAAGTCTGTCAGTATTAGTTTGAGTATTGTTCGTATGCGCCCCCTAGAATTGAGTCAAGGCCTCTTTGCCTCAACAGATTAGATACGTTCACCAAATATCATTTTACAAGTTAGCAAATATACCACATACGTAGTACTACAGTTGGCATATATATATTTTTATATGGGAACACATATTGCAGTTTCTGCTAACACATCTGAAATTGCCTTGCTTAGACAGACAATTTTTTCTTTTGCTATCTTTCTGTTTTTTAATCATGCTAGGGGACAAAGCTTATGCGAACGTGTATGGTTTTTATTGCCACAAGCTTACATTATTTTATTAGAGGCTTAAAAATTGCATATCCTGCCATGATATGTAGATGCTTTTTCAGAATTTTAGTTATAGAGTCAAACTGACGTGTATATTCAATAGTAAAGACTATAGGGTTTATTTATCAAGCAGCGGATGCCGCAATCTACCCCCGAAGTTTCAGGTCCGTCTGAAACTTAAGTTAAGAAGCAGCGGTCGTAAGACCACTGCTCCTTAACTCATCCGGCACCTCTGAGATGGCGGACAGCAATCATCCCGATCGGATACGATTGGGATGATTGACACCTGACATTTGATTAATCTACCCCTATGTTTTCTGATGGTATAATACCCTTATTCTCATTTTTAGAATTAATTATTTTGTCTTTATCTTTATATTTGTAATCCTTGTAATTTTTAACCTCCTGTCTACAAGACTCTAGCTCTTTCTCTTTATACCCTCTGCACAGAAGTATTTTCTTGAACTCTGTGGACTGTGGTCTTATATAAGCTCTGATTCTGTGTTTCTTCTTAAACACATGAATTGTCCTTTCAGAATGACTCTTATAAGGTGCCTAGGGTGTTGCATGTCATATAGTATTGCGTGCTGTCAGTTGTCTAAATGTTGACGTCATTCCTTGATTCCTGTTAATGTCAGGTCTAGGACATTTACTTCCCTTACATCAAATGTACCAGTAAATATCAATCCCCACTTGTTATCATTTAGATAAGAGTGGTATTGGTTAAAGGAAACATAATTGAGAGTTATATCCACTATAAATAACAAATCCGTCTCTATAACTTGAGAAATGTACAATATGCTCATGTTTAGCAGTGTTTCCCAACCACGGTCCTCAAGTACCCCCAACAGCCCTGGTTTTCATTATAGCTGAACTAGAGCACAGGTGAAAAAATCAGCTGATTACTTCACCTGTGCACTGGTTCAGCTATAATGAAAACCAGGACTGTTGGGGGTACTTGAGGACCGCGGTTGGGAAACCCTGATGTAGAGGATTGCATATGCTATCGGCATTTATCGATGTGCAGCGGACATGATACACTACATTGTATCATGTCCGTCCTCACTGTAATAAATTGGCCCCTATGTCTATTACCATCCATGAATGATTTTCTCTCCATTTAACGTGTTTTATTGTGTCAAGTAAATGTCCACTGTCCGTAAAATAACTAGATTGTATAGTGACTATAGGCTGTGAAATCATGTCTAGCCATTCAGCAAATGGTTCAAGGACAGAATTTATAACTGGCACAATAGGACTACCTGGGGGATGATTTACATTTATATGAACTTTGGGTACATGATAAAAAATTGGAATAACGGGATTACAAGGAATAAGCGATTCTAGATCTTTTGAAGTAAAAATACCTAGAGCTATCCCATCTGAGATTAATCGATGTAACTACTCAGTATTCTTGACTGTAGGATTATTTGATAATTTATGATAAACTGATGTATCAGAAAACTCTGTATGCTTCATTGAAAAAGTCCTCTTTAGTCATGAGTACAATACTGCCCCCCTTATCCGAGTTCCTGATAACTATATCTTCATTGTTTTGCATCGCTTTTAGCACCATATGTTCTTAGTAATTTAGCATCATTCTTACTGGTTTGTTCTAACTTAAAGGGACAGTAAACACCCCATATAAACTTACTTTATAGAAAAGATCTTATCCTGCTGAGTAGTCTCTTTCTTTTCACTTTGCTTCCTCAAATAGTATTGTGTCCCATCTATTTTTTAAATGTTGAATCCAGACCATTAGTTATGGCCCCCAAACTCAGCCCCTATGGATGAATCTAACTTACCGTTGTTATCAATGCCCCTCTCAGATGCAACTCGCAAATCAGTTACTTCTGCAGTTCACGTACTATTGGGCTTGCGTCATCGTTTCTCAGTACACGTCGAATGCCGAATTTGCGCATGCGCAACCTCCAGTGGGAACTAATAATCCGGAACCATCTATTCACAATTTATTTGTAAACAGCATTTACCACCAGCGCACGAAGAAAATAAAAAAACAAAAGGCTAGCGATCTTTCCTCCAACTATAACACCATAAAATATTAATATTTGACCAGTGTCTTCAAATAAGGGTTTTAAATTCTAACATTGATGCCCAATTATTAATATTAAAATTAAATGGCAAATTAGTTAAATTACTTTTTTTTGGTTCTTATTGTCAAATGTTTACCATTTAGTTTAAATTCTCTTTGAAAGGGAAAGGACTATAAATACATTTCTCAATTTTTTTTTTTGGCTGTCATCCTAAACCTCGAAATTAGCTAATTAATGTAAACTACCTAATTATGTTAGGCAACTGATTGTATATAAAAATGTGCTGCCTTTCTCATCACCATAGTGAAGTAATGACACAGACTCCAAAAAAGAATGCAAGCTAATTTTCTTTGCAGTCATTCTTCTTAAAAATACATTAAAGCATAACTTTAATCTTTTCTGAATTTATTTTTTTAAACTTTTTTTTTTATTTGCATAAGAAAACTTAATTTTTTTTATTTTTAATGGATGTGAAATCATAAATCACATAATTTGTAATTAAAATAAAAAGTATGCAACTGTGACATATTCACTAAAAGCTGCCTAATATTAATTTTTTTATTTTTATTTGCAATATTTTTTTTCAATAAATTTAATAGATGAAAAATAAAGTATATATACATTATAAACAACTATTGGACCATATGACAATATGTTTAAAGGGACAGTCAACACCAGAATTTTTGTTGTTTAAAAATAAAGATAATCCCTTTATTACCCATTCCCCAGTTTTGCATAACCAAACACATTTATAGAAATACACTTATTACCTCTGATTACCTTGTATCTAAGCCTCTGCAGACTTCCCCCTTATTTTCGTTCTTTTGACAGACATACATATTAGCAAATCAGTGCTGGCTCCAGGGTAACTTCACGTGCATAAGCTCAATGTTATCTATATGAAACACATTAACTAATGCCCTCTAGTGGTCAAAATGCATTCAGATTAGAGACAGTCTTCAATGTCAATAAATTACCATATAAACCTAGAATTAGCTTTCAAGTAAGTATATGAAGAGAACAGAGCAAAATTGGTGATAAAAGTTAATTGGAAAGTTGTTTAAAATTACATTCCCTATTTAAATTTACAAAAAATTTGTTTGGACTTCACTGTCCCTTTAATATAGATAACATGGATTTCATGCATGTGAAGTTACCCTGTAGTGAGCATTGATTGGCTAAAATGCAATTATTTCAAAATAAATGAAATAAGTGGGCAGTTTGTAATAAGCTTAGAAAATAGGTAATCACAAAGGTAAAAACTATTTTTACAACAGTGTTGGTTATGCCAATCTGTGGAATGGGTAATATAGTGATTAACTTTATTTAAAAAAAAAAAATCCAAGCTTGGTAATATCAATATGTAATATGTTAGAGTTTTATATCAGTTATATTTTAGTGGATAATAAAAAAAAAATAATTCATGCCTTTGGGTCATGGAATTTTTCATCCCATGAATCTCAAAACAACAATTTTATGACATATAATTCTCATAGTTGTCGGTTGTGAGCAAGTGTAATGACACTTACAAATGCAACATTGATGCAATTTAATATTAGATAAATTAATATAACATTTTGTGATCCATCAATCCCTTGAAGGCTGCCTCTTCTCGCAGGGCATTTTTACGTTTTTTCACTACTAGAGGTTGTTAGTTCATGTGTCTCATATAGATAACACTGTGTTCAAGCATGTGGATTTGTAGGGAGCCTTCTCTTATTGGCTAAAATGCAAGTCTGTCAAAATAACTGAAATAAGCGGGCAGTTTGCAGAGGCTTAGATAAAAGATAATCACAGATTTAAAAATTGTATTTATATAACCGTGTTGGTTGTGCAAATCTATGGAATGTGTAGTAAAAGGATTGTCTATCTTTTTAAACAATCAAAATTTTGATGTAGACCCCCAAGACAGAAGATACTGTGATCTGAGATTTCAGTCTATTTTAAGTAAACTACTAATTATCTCCTATCATCAATTATTACTTGTTCTCTTGCTATCTTTATTAGAATAAAAACTGCATCTAAGGATTATTTTTTTAAAGAACCATGCATAGCACTTGTTTATTGGTGTTTGAATTTATCCACCAATCAGCATTAACAGCCCTGATTGTTCTTAAAAAATGTGCCATCAGTGAAACTTACATTCTTGCATTTCATATACAGAAACCAAGAGAATCAAGAAAATTTTATAATAGGAGTAAAATAGGAAGCTGCTTAAAATTGCATGGTCTATCTGAATCACAAGAGAAACGTTTTTTTGTTCAATGTCCCTTTTTACAGATTGTATACAGTTTTAGTAAGTAAATAAGTCATAATTTATATTATCAATTTAACCCTTAAAATTACATAATTTGTTTTTAGTTATGTGTTTAAAAAAGATTTATTATATTTTAATGTATTCATACATTTATTTCAGTTGCAATTGCTTTTCAAAAATATATGTTTTCGGATAATTCATCTAGAAAATCAACTGTTTTAGACATGGATCCTGGAGAAATTGAAAGGCTTGTGAGTATAGCTATTCTCAAATTAAATTGTTTTAGAAAGATGTATGAAATATATTATTTTATTTTTGATTGATTTATTTATTTTTTAAATCAGAAAAGGGAAATGGATGAAAGGAGGCATTCTCGAACACCTATATTTAACACTCAAAATACACATTTGTAAGACCCAATATTGTCTCCATCTCAGCAGAATGACCCTATAGCTAGCACATCAACCTCATCAGCAGCAAGATATGAAAGGATTGTTAACACTCAATGGTGCAGACGTGGACAGTGTAAAGCTATGCAAACAGAGGTTGAATCTCTCTGCTGTAGAGAAGTTCCAAAGATATACAATTTCCTTCCCGATGATGTACAGTGTGTATCGACTCTAGAATATGTTTCTGTGGTTCTAGCTGATCGTGAAATGCTAGCAGAATTCTATGATTATGGCTGTTTGTTTTACAACAATTGGAGCACTAGTGACATGAGAGAAAGGTAAGTACATATTGAAATGGTTTTTTAATACAAGTATTTTATAAACGCAAGTAATTAATGTTACTAATCGTGTTCATGGCCGTCTTGGAGCAAGAAAAAGAAAGCCAATTCCATCTTGTGTGGTCAATCGAATTTGAGATCACTTTGCTGCTCCAGACGATTTGTACATTGGTTATCGATCATTGGAGGAAGAGGGTCCTGCTCACGAAATGCTCTTCAATTAAGAAAAAAGTTACAAAATGTTATGTTTTGTTGTTATTTAAATATCATTTACAATTTTTCACTTTTTTGAAAATGTTATTCAACTTTTTGTTCAGATATATATATATATATATATATAGTTGGATAAAGTTAGAAGAAACCTTGTGGAGCTGTGCAAGCAGCAAGGTGAAAACCAGAGGGGGACTGGCTTTCGTGAGTAGGGGGATCAGCGCGGGAGTTAAGGCGGGTACTCACAATCTGTAACGATCAGGCGATCTCTTCTCCTAGTGGGAGTACAAACATTGTACCCGGATGAAGGCTATTAGACCCCAGCGATACCACCGACCACCACCGCAGCCTAGCGGATCCACAGGGTGCTCACCTGACCGGGTAGTTGACTCCTTGTCCTCACAGGTACATGGCGTAGGGAGAGTTCCTTTCGGTTAGTTGCAGCTCACTTCCGCCGCACCCACGCTGTCTAGCAAATCCTTCTCAGTCCAGCGTATGTATGAGATGTCCAACCCCCTTCTCAGCCTATGGAACAGCAACCTCCAAAATCTGACAGGCAGATTCTTTAATGGAGCTCAAAACGGACTGAAGGTGCTCAGCTTGTAGAGAGAAAGTCTTAAGCAAGTAAGTTAAAGAAAATCCGCATGCACTTATCTTCATTTAAAAGTCCAGTTTATTCAGCAAAGGTAAAGGATGGATGAAACCATTTACACAGCTTCAAGCAACAAATAGGTCTGACATGTTTCGGCCGTAGCCTTTATCATAGACATAATTAAAACAATGTGTGCTAAAAAGTTATACCCTTAGCTGGTTAATCATTGGTTGTTCAATTTACCTGTGCAAAAATCACATAAGGCCTATTTCCTTTAGAATTATTAACCCTATACATACCAAGTGAAATAAAGTGATTCATTAAACTTATTCATAATGTGTTGCACTTGATCTATTGTTTATTATATAAAGTTAGTTGCACCTTTGTGCGCATCAATTAGAATAATAGTAGTAAACAATTATACAAAGCCAACAGTAGTAATATGAAGTTTAAACCAGTTAAAATGCTGTAAGAAAAATTTGGCTGTATAAATAAATAAATAAATAAATAAAGGAATTTCAATAATTTACACCGGTTATCATATATATATATATATATATATATATATATATATATATATATATATATATATATATATATATATATATATATATATATATATATATAATACATATTACATAATTCATAATGGCTGTATTGTGTATACAATTGTATTTCATCATATTACATAGTTCATATTTCTGCATTGTGTATATACTGTATATATGACAATGCAGACAAATAATAAACACCTTTTGAGAATAAAATAATTGCCATTGTCAATTGTATAAATACCCAAAGCCAACTGTCATAGTATATGTATATGAAAACTCAATATGTGAATTCATTAGTTAAAAAGGAAGAAATTAACTTCAACAAAAAACTTAAATAATAATACCAAAACTAATACTATTGTGAGTAAATCAAGCTATTCAAACTATAACTATTAGTACAAAGTTTCACTGTATTGTTGTCTTTTAACTTACAAATCATGTAAAAGATTAGGATTATTCCCAAAAATTGATTATATCATACAGCGAATTGAAACCACTTGGTGTCCTTTTTGTTCAAAGAGAAGATCCAAAAGGCTTCCCTTTTGAGAAGTAGTTTATTCAAATCCCATCCTCTCTTTGGTTTCTTTAGTTTTTCTATAATTTTCCATTTGAAGGTCAGGTTAAAACTGTTGTGTATCTGTATAAAGTGTTTAGTAAGTTCTGACTTGGCGTCTGCTCTTTTTATATCAGAGAGGTGCTGTCGTATCCTTTCCCTTACCTCTCTAGTTGTACATCCAATGTATTGTTTCTCTGAGCATGTACACCAAGCCAGATACACAACAAATTTTGAACGACAATGGACACAACTCTCAACCCAAAATTCTTTTGATTTCATGTTAGATGCAAACTTATCACCTTTGTCAATAAAGCTACAGGGGATGCATTGGCTGTAGCCACATTTGAACATCCCCTTAGAGGTGAGCCAAGAGCTGGTTTGATTATCCACTGGTAGATCACTTAGTGATAAAATATTACCCAGTGTAGGGGGGGCGGAGCCTATGCTTGGAGCGGCAGGACGTGTCTCAGTGAAGCTCCTGCTCATATTTTATTAAACTTAGTTTTCTTGATGTGAATAGCCTGCTATAACTTTTATATCTGGAAGCTGAGACTAATTACACACTCTGTCAAGAGTTTACCACCTAGGCCTTTATTGACTTATGGACAGAACATAGTGTGGCGGTGGCTGCTGTATGTATCCCCCCTCCCAGACTCTGGGGTTACGAAGTACACAGATTCTCATTATTCACTTAGTGCTCCATTAAGCATAAGGGAAAAGACAAGAGACAGTGATATTGTAAAGCAACAATTTATAATTCTCTTTGAATATGGCGACAGCAACTAACTGGGAAGAAGAGATGACGCAACTCATAGAAAACTGCTGCTCAAATTTAAAGGCAGAAATAATAGGTCTATTTATCAATGCACAATGCATGGAGGTCCTTCGCTCTACACTAATGGATGAACAAGATGGAGATAGGGGTGAGAGCTTGATGGCGTGTACAGCAGGCCTGACTAATACAGCTCTATGTCACCAGTTGGTCTTATGGAGTGAGGGTTGCACATGGAAGGATGACCAAGCTGGATTGGAGAAGCTACAAAGCAACCTGTTTGCTATAAGAAGAGACACTTCCCCCTCACTTGATTTTCGGGATGTCTGTACAGCTAAATATAAGGTTCACAACCCCACTGACATTGATGCCAACAATGATTCCTTCTCAATTCTGGATGTCGGCAGAGACATTGCTAAGTATGGGAGACATTTACGTACTAAGTGGCATCTTGGGACCAACCGATGGATACAGCAGTGTTACCATTGGGAAGAAGCGGCCTGTGGGATTGCTGAAACCGTGATCGGTTAGATGTCGGGCATGTTGGACATATCTGGGCTACACAGCTAAATTGTTATGCACCTATATATAATCTCTGGTGTGGTGAACTGTTGATGCATCCATCTTGCCATGTTCGAACTTTGTGCATTCTACGGCAAGCTTAGGACTTTATGATAGTTTATAGTTTTACAGATTGTTCTCCAGTTATGTTATAGTTTTATTATAATGTTCCAATAAAGTGCTATATCTCTTATATAGCTGCCGCGCAGGGCATTTATGTGAGGTACACTTTTGATGCTATTATGTTCAGGTTTACTGGGTAGTTATTGTAGACTCGTGGTACTCCTGCTGTAAGGTCACTGTACCTTAATTAATGGTATTTAATAAAGTCCTCCTTTAATTCTGAGGTAGCTTGTACACTAGTGACATACCATTATGTATCATCTATATTGCTCAGCTATTTAGACCATAGCAAGGTGCCGCCAGTGGCCAGGGTGGCAAGATTGCATAGTTTTAAGAAAGATGCTACACTTGTAGGCTAGAAATATTGGGAGGTACTTGGCTGTATAGGTGTTGACTTATGACTGTTTTTCTGTAATACTTGTACAGAGTATACAGAAAGATTTAGGAGCAGTTTAGGACATAGCCACACTACACATGAGTGTTCTAGATAATACTTATATAGTTAGACTGTTACCTTACAGATTGCTTCAATATGATATATATGATGATATACAGCATTATGTCCCTATATATATATATTACCCCCTGCTTGATGCGTGGTAGCGTGAGATTGATAATACTGTTGTTACTTGTTTTGCAATTTAATGCTGGTTATAATATATAAGACATATCAAGGAAGTTTACAAAGCTCACTGTGTATCTCCATAACTGTATTTAATGCCACCCAACTGTTAATTGAGAAATTTTTACCTAGGATTCTACGTCGCCAAAGCGGCGCTACAGCAGCCCAAGTCACAGGAACCCCAGTGGAAAAGAGAAAAGTACATTTTGCAGCTTTTAAAAACTTCCTGGAAACAGAAGGAGAGATTGATGGGTACCTTGCAGATTTTGAGAGGCAATGTGCCCTACACAAGGTACCCGCAGAGGAATGGGTCACGATATTATCCGGAAAATTATCCGGCCGGGCCAGCAAGGCTTTTCGGGCCATTCCAGATGAGGAAGTCGGGGATTATTATGCTGTAAAAGAGGCTCTGCTCTCCAGGTATGCAATTACACCGGAGGCATACAGGAGACGGTTCAGAGACACTGTTAAACTAGCTGGAGATTCCTACGTCGAGTGGGCATGTAAGGTGCACCGCACAGCAGCTCACTGGATGGCGGGATGCCAAGCCGTATCCGGGGAAGAGGTGCTGCAGCTATTCCTGTTGGAACATTGCTTCGACAAGTTATTCATATGTAAGCAACTAGGGCACAAAAGACCAGAGTGTCCCCTAAACACCGCGAACCAAGCACAGTCCTGGAGAAGACCCGCTGGCGAAAACCCACGTAACCCTCAGCCTGCTGCCCACTGCGTAGAGGAGGAAGAATGCTGGGGCATCCTACATGAAGCAGACCCCGTGCAAGCTGCCCACCGGGATAACCGACAACAGCACCGGCAACTGGTTAAAGTGAATGGGAAGGAGGTCAGTGGTCTATGGGATACTGGTGCTACCATGACCTTGCTCCAAAAGAACTTGGTGTCTGAGATCCAACACACCGGAGACACTGTGGCTGTGAGGGTAGCAGGGGGCGCTGTGTTCCGCCTACCTGTTGCCCGGGTACATTTGGATTGGAGAGTGGGCGCTAGACATGTGAATGTGGGTGTCATGATGTTCTCCTTGGAAATAACTTGGCCCCCCTTGTTTCTGCCTACGCTCCCATGGGTCCCGCCGATGTTAACCCTGTGACTACCCGTGCCCAGACCCGTGCCGCCGAGACCGACACACCTGCTGCTGAGCCCCAGGACGCTGAGCTCAGTAAATCTCTATCCACTATTGATACGTGGAAGTCCCGTTACAACGCGCTGATGAAGGAGAAGAGTCGAGTAGAGCAGTGATTTTCAACCTTTTTTTTGCCGTGGCACACTTTTTTACATTAAAAAATCCTGCGGCACACCACCATCCCATATACATACATATATATATATACATACATACATACACACACTGTACTGTGCTGTCATGCCATGCCTTCTACAAACTATACATAACATATTGACATTCATTCACAAACAATCATAATGATTGTCTGTGAATGAATGTCAATATGTCATGGTTGTAAATGATGCCTGATGAGCCTGTCACATATCTCCCAATATTTCAAAATTTGAAAGAGGGACACCCCCGCACTGGGAAAAGTCCCCCCCCCCCTGCGCCCGGGAAAAGTGTTATCTGTGGAGCACCTCCCTCTTCCTCTCCAGTGAGTCTCTAGTCCTCCAGTCATGTTCCTTGTGCTGAGAAGGAATGCGAGTGACGTGACCTGGCTGGAACTGTTCTGGAGGAGGAGCAAAGCTGCGCCAGCATGCATGGGGGATTGAAGTGTTGCGTGGTGCTGAGTGTAGAGCCGGCACTAGGCACGTGTTGTAGTGGGTGGGGGTTCCTTCTAAGTGTGAACACGGGTCGGGGAGGAGAGCTGTCGCTGCGCAGTTACCCTCAGTCATCATCTAACTCAAAATAAAAAAACGGCCCAGAATAAAAAACAAGCAAAATTTAAAAAATATGTCACACTGTTGTCAGTCTGCTTCGGCACACCTGAGGATCTCTCACGGCACACTGGTTGAAAAACACTGAAGTAGAGGATGAAATGGTCACGTTAAACAATCACGTAACGGTGCTAGCGGGAGAGAAGAGGAGCGCAGAGGAAAACGCGTTTAGAACGGGAATCTCTGCTAGACAAGCTGCACCGACAGACCGCAGAAAACACCAGCTTGAGAGTGGAACATGAAACATTAAAGACATACTTAGCGACACTGGAGGAGAAGCTGACGCTGGCTCATAGTGAGGTGCAGCGACTTAAGGGCACCCTACGTCAGTATGAAGGGCTTGTGGATACCTATAAAGAGCAGGTACAAAAAACTTGTAAAGAAGCCGATGAGATTTGTCTCCAACTGGAAAGAAGCGTCTCTGAAAACAAAAACTTGAAGGAATGTTTAGCCCTGGTCTGGGCACTGAAGAAGTTGAACCCTTATTTATATGGACAGGAATTCTCTCTCATAACGGACCACTATCCCTTAGTCTGGCTTAACTGGGTCTCAGGAGACAATGGTAGATTGCTGCGGTGGAGTTTAGCCCTCCAACCCTATAACTTCACCATCAACTACCGGCCCGGTAAGCAGAACGGGAATGCAGATGGATTGTCCCGGCAAACTGACATTCCTACCACCTCCTAGTCCGATCATCCCCAAGTTGACCTGCCAAAGGGTCAAGCCGGGTCTGCCGGAGTGTCCCACCAGGAGGGAGTCGTGTGACAGACCCCTCTGTCAACCTCCCTACGGATTATGGATTCGGGCATTATGTTAAGTCACCCTGTGCCCATTATAGGTACATGGTGTGAATCCAACAGTACTGAGGGGTTAACTCTCCTATTGTTCATTTTTGAGTAACTGTATTTTCTGAGACAGGTTTTCTGGCATCAGCTATTGTTTACTGTTATTAGGTTTAGGTGATAAGCATTCACCTTGTTTAATCACCTCCAGACTGCTAGGTGCCAGGAAGGAATCCATTGTTTTCTTGTGTTTGATTTTTTATTTGGTTATGTAATGTAATTCTATTGTATCCTGTAAAAGATTGTCTTCCCTAATGTACTATTGTCTGTATCTAATGTACTATACTCTTCCAATCTCCCATCTGGTCCCCTAGGGGAGTGTCCACCAGGTGGGAGACCTGCATAAATTACGGGCATATAGCCCTCAATAAAGTAGATTTTCTGTTTTACCAACAAGACGGAGCTTGGTCTCGTGTTTGGGGGGAATTAACTGGGTTCGTGTGTTGCTGATCCCGTATTCAGGGCATCTTTCATCTGGTATTAACCCTCGATATTAGGGTTATACTATAACATTCCCTTCTCTGATTCAAATTCTTGTCCAGGGGGTCCAAAAGTGGCCTCTATTTTCCATGGAGGGAAATCATTTTATCTGTCTTTATACCATATCTTTAAGGGATAATCCTTAACTGAAAACCTGAGGTTAACTCTTTTTTTTTCTCAACTGGGCGATTAATCCTATGTTTATCTTAACATTCAATATGTATATTGTATTGTGATTCTTATATGTTTCTGTAACTGAGATGCTACTTGCCTGTATCATTTTTTCTTTTTTTTTCTTTCTTAAATAAAGGTAATGGATCCTAACCGCAATGACTAATCAAACAAGGTGTGCTAAGTGAGCCCAACTGCAGTCACTCCTCCCCACTACCAGGTCCAATGCAAAAGAGCCCGTCCAAGATAGGGCACACAGACCGGCACAAGTCCGAACCTGAGTGTTGCAGACAGGACAGTCCATCTAGCTCGACTGGCACCCCTCTGTGATAGAGGCACATTGTGAGTAGTGTGCCGCATGGTCCCTCCACAAAATGATCTTCAGGTGCAGGAAGGTAGTGGATACAGTCTGATGAGGCGCCTGCATGATCATAGTTGTAAGTAGCATGAGATAACGTGGATAGGGAGAGCTCGACAAGGAGGTTTTGGTGAACAGCTCCGCACAGATCCATGTTCTTCACGATTTCAAGCATAGTTGGGTCTCCCTCCGTATAGAACACCACCTGTGTGACATGGCATAGGTTGAGAACTACTTCAGGAGGTGTTGTTTTCGAGCAGACGAGTACATGAATATTCTCTTTGGCTATGTATGCCTTGAGAAGTGTAGACAATTGCCAATGCTCAGACAATGGTATTGCATGCACTGGGTTATGGCTCTGACAACCACGGCTTCTGATAAAGGAAAAGGTCTCTTTGGTTTCTCTTGGAACTCTGTTCTTTGAGGCTAGAGGTCGTAACATGCCGATCAAGGAATCAAGGTCAGGGCTGCCGCTTGTCGCCCTCTCGATAGCATCTATCTTATACGTGTTCATTAATCGGGTTACCTCAGGACTGATTGTTTTTAGCCCTGCAAGGACTATCCTGACAGCCAAGCAATCCCGAATAGGCATGGTCGGAAGTGGTACCATATCTATGATCCTGAGTCTCCCAGCCAAACAAAAAACCTCTTCAGAGTCCTGCATAGAGAACAAGAAATGGACAAACCACCTGAGTGTTGGCGAAGATGCCTGGACGTACATGGCAGCATGGATGTACTCATTTTTATAACCTCAATAAAAAAGTTAAAAAAAAAATAATATACCCAGTGTAACCCCCTTTCTGTATGAAAATCTGCATCCCTTTTCTACTACTTCTATTAGCCCCTCATCGGCTGCTAGCATTGGAAGATGTTTTCTGATAATCTTGCAGATATCATCATAATTGGTGGAATACTGGGTAACAAATGTCATTTGGTCATTGTCTCGTCTTGATACTTTTGGCTTAAATGTATCTGTCAGTAAGCATTTTCTGTCAATCTCATCTACCTGTTTTTTCACTTTCTCAATTAATTTCATGTTATCCTCTATCATACAACCGCCTTTTGAGGTCATCACTGTGCTTGTCATATTCCTTAATGTTTGTGCAATTTTTCTTGAGTCTAACAAATTGTCCCTTGGCTATAGACTTCTGCACACTACCTGGGTGACTACTTTTCCCATGTAAGAGGGTGTTTCCGGAAATTGGTTTTCTGTAGTTTGTTGTCTCCACCTTTTTAGTTTCATTGTTGGATTCAATTTGTAGATCTAAATAACAAATAGTGTTTTTATTATACTCACATGTGAACCTTAGGCCCCATATATTCTGATTGAGATACTGAACAAAGTCCACAACATCTGTCTGATCCCCTTTCCATATGAAAATTAGGTCATCAATACATCTATAATAAGACCCAATCTTACTGGCATAAGCATTATTTTCCCCATATATGGTGTCAAGTTCCCACCAACCCATGGTGAGATTAGCAAACGAGGGGGCAAATTTCACCCCCATTGCCGTACCCCTTGTCTGGATAAAATAATTCCCATTGAATCTAAAATAGTTGTGCTTTAGTAAAAAATTGGTGACCTCCAGAACATAGTTGATGAAACTTCACGTATAAGTGCCCACTCTTTCCAAGGAAAACCATATTGCTCTTAACCCCATTTCATGGGGTATTGAGGAATATAGGGACACCACATCTACAGTTAACCAACTGTAGTGTGGTTCCCAGTTACATTTCTCCAAAATCTGTAAAAGATGTTTCGTGTCCCTCAAATGACTGATTTAAGACTAGCGGCTGCAACAGGCTATCCAGCCATTTTGATAATGGTTCGCATAAAGACCCTATGCCTAATACAATGGGATGTCCTTTTACCTGCTCAATAGATTTATGGACCTTAGGGAGAATTTGGAAAATGGGTATAATAGGTTCTTGTACTAATAAATAGTCAAAAGTATCCCTATCAATGTGGCCTAGTTCTTGGCCATCATTCAATAATGACCTAATTTCCTTCTGAAAAACTGTAGTGGGGTCCCCTGGTAGGGATCTATAATCCTCCTGGCACCCTAGTTGCCTTGAAATTTCAACCTTGTATGCCGTCCTACTCCACACTACTACACTCCCACCCTTATCGGCCATTTTTATCACCAACTGATCATTCTTCCTCAAAGAGTCCATGGCCTTTTTCTCTTCCAAGGTCAAATTTGGGTGAACAGTGGTAGGTCCTTTAGACAAATTAATGAGGTCTGCCTCCACTCTTTTCTGGAAAGATAACAGAATATCTCCTCTGGTCTGTACTGGGTAGAAAATTGATTTGGGCCTGAAGCCCACATGTGAGTCTATTCCTGCTGTTTGTATTAATCCTTCTCTTTCTAAATTAACCAAACTTTCCATATATTGTAACTCAGAAAAATCTAAAAAAGTGTAATCATTATCTCTTAAGGGAGTTTGTGTATTATACCTATTGTCAGAAGGAGCCATTGGTTGATTGTTAAAATGTTTCCTAAGTGTCATATTTCGAATTAACTTATTAACATCAACCAATGTTTGAAATAAGTTGAATTTGCTAGTGGGGACAAATCCTAAGCCATAACTTAAGATTCTAATTTCACATTCATTGAGGGGATAATCTTTAAGGTTAATCACATTATTTTTAACCACATTATTTTTATTTTTAACACTGCAAGCTACATGCTATATTGGTATTTGACCTGTTTCTTGTTTTGTCTCAAGGAGTACTGGGAGTGGCTCATTCTTCCTCTCCTTGTTCCTCTTCTTGAACCTCTTACCTCCCCTCCTCCTCTTGCGGGGGGATTCCTTGGGGCTGTGTGAAAAACCTGATCTAGATCATTAAGATCCGGATTTGTCAAAGATGTATTCTCATTTTTGCTGCCCACCAATGTGGGAGGGAAGCTTTTATTACCTACCCGAGCCGTAAGTTCAGCTGTCTTGTCAGTAAACCTGACCGCTTTCTGATCCTTCGCTGTTTTTAATATTGGTTTGGGATGAGTTTTACTAATCTCTTGATCATTATACGACAGTTCATTCTCTTAATGGCTAGTACCCCCTGACTCTGAGCCTGTTGTGTTGTTACCTGGATTTCGCCTCCTATTTCTATCCCTTTGTCTGTTTCTAGAAAATCTTTGCCAAAGATAAACTCTATTCTGAATGTAGTCCTGTTGACCATGCATAAATTTCTCATGTTTAGTCTCTACTAATTCTTTCTTTAGTTAGGCTATAGTTTCTTTTAATATACTGTCATATTCCCTATATTTAGTCTCAGTAGTGTATGCATCTAGTTCAATCTGTAACTTCTCTATTTCTATTCTTACTTCCAAGAGTTGACTGTCTTTGTATTCTATTAGAAGTTCAGTGAGTTTAAATGAACATTCTGACAAATTGTTATTCCATTTGTCAATAAAGGTTTGATCCTCTGAAAGGAAGGAAATTTCCTAATCCTAAATCCTCGAGGGACAATTTTCAAACGGATATACCTTTCCAATGTCTATTTATCCCATTTTAATTTGCTTTCCTTTTTCATTAATGTTTCAAGTGTCTGAAAACGACCACCCAAAGAACTTATAACTGCTGTCTCATTAAAGATCTGTTCAAAATTATTTTCAAGTTGGTCTAATTCAGCCACTGAAATCTGTGAATAATATAGATTACCAGACTCCTCATTCCCCATAGATGGCTCCATTACTGTGTGTTATATTATGATAAGGCCAAATGGACTCTAAAAACTATGGAGTGAAAAATAAGAAATGAGAACTATGGAATACAATTTAGAAGGAGTTAGATGTATACAATAACTGAATGCCAATAACAATTATATAATCCAAAAGAGAGTGATCAAATATATCACAATGACCAAACAAGGTGATGTGGAACTTGTTTGCTTGAAGCTGTGTAAATGGTTTCATCCATCCTTTAACTTTGCTGAATAAACTGGACTTTTAAATGAAGATAAGTGCTTGCGGATTTTCTTTAACTTACTTGCTATATATATATATATATATATATATATATATATATATATATATATATATATATATATATATATATATATATATATATATATATATATATATATATAGATAGGAAAAAACGAAGATCCAGCCAGCACAAAGGTGTGTTAAAAGCTAAGTTCCTTTATTTCATATTCGGTTAAAAACGCAAGTTAGCAGCTCACACAGAATGATTAGTTTGACATATTTCGTCCGTCTGGCCTTCATCATAAACCTCAATCACATTAAAAACCTTTAAAATATATACCTGTGGCTGTTACCTAATAGGTTAGCTATAGTTATGTGTCCTGATTGAACAATGCATACTCCCTATTAACCCTATACTGTTCTCCTGTGTATTAGTAGTAACTAATAATACTGTAGCAAATGTGCTAAAACCAGTGTGTTAAATGTATATCTGACCTAAACTTTGTAAAAATTGTACTTCACATAACTTCTTTGCGGTTTTACGAGCTTGACACATTATTTAACATAAATAATCATACTTCTTTATAAATAGATACTAAACCATACAATGTAATTCATAAAAATTAATAAATAATAAGGCAGCCTTAAATCCCTGTATATGTCTTAGTATATATGTACATAACATTTATTAGAAATCTAATTTGAGATATACATCTCTGAGTTTAATTCAGATATTTACAGACTTGTCACAAATACATAAGTATTCTTGTTACCCTAAAATAGGTGATATAACCCTATATCGCTACATATAGAAACAGATAAACATTATAGAAAATGGAATATGGAAAATATGTCCATTTCTGTGCAAATAAGAAAAGATTAAACATATCTTCATTTTAAATGAGGTTCTAGGGGTTTGTCACAAATGGATTGGTGGTCTTACCTTCATAAAATTAGTAAGATGGCCCTATACCCCTACCTGATTTTAGATGCATTTATATATTTCATCACTTTGCAGAAAGAGCATAAATATTTCTATATAAGTGTAGATAACCTACTAAAACACACTGATTTTTCAATCTATTAGAATATAATTAACACCTACAGGGTGTTTAACCTATGTTTAAGGTATGGGAAATGGATGTAAATGGGCAACATAATATCTATGTATCAGTTATAAAAGTTATAACTAGGGATGTCACAACAGGAGTATGTTTTACTTGATCCCAGAAGTTTATTACATCATATATGGAATTATAACCATTTAGAATTCGAGTAGCAAGGAAGAAGATCCAGAACGCCTCTCTTTTTAATAAAATTTTGTTTAGATCACCTCCCCTTTATGACTTCTTGACTTTTTCAATGATAATCCATTTGAATGTTTTATTCGAACTATCATGATCAGTAATAAAGTGTTTGGCTAGCTCTGAACGAGCATCTGATCTACTGATATCCGAAAGGTGTTGGCGGATCCTCTCCCTAGCCTCCCTTGTACATCCTACATACTTTTTCTCTGAACAACTACACCAAGCTAAATATATAATATTCTTAGCTCTACACTTTATACAGCATTTAATTTTGTATTGTTTGCTCGAACTGTTGGAAGCAAATGTATCACCCTTCAGTATATGACTGCAGGGGATGCAAGGCCCGAATCTACATTTGTACATCCCTTTTGATGTTAACCATGAGCTTATGAGGCTCGTGGAAATGTCACTTGGTGATAAGATATTGCCTAACGTTTTCCCTTTTCTGTAGGAGAACCTACATTCCTTTTTAACTGTATTTACTAGGCCTTCATCAGCCATTAACATTGGAAGCAGTGGCGGCTGGTGACTTTTGAAGATGGGGGAGCACTAGCCTGCCCCTCAGATGGCTCCGCCCATTTTAATGTGTATATATATATATATATATATATATACATATACACATACACACACAATGATATATATATTGCCTTCTTATCTATATCGCTACCTCCATACCACACACAAATTACAGATTAAAATGTAGTGACATAAATGATTAGCGATAATTGGATTTGTGTTAATGAAAAATGTATTATAGGTTGTCATCCATTTTTTTGAGTTAATAACTTTTGGTTTTTAAAATAAATGAGTTTACACAGAATACATCTTTCCTGAAGCATAAATATCTAGCATATTATATTGAAAAACTATAAATTCCCTACATTCATTGTTATATCATGCATAAACTTTCTTTTGTGTGCTTGTCAGTAGGAGCAAGATAAGCTCACGGCTGACACTAGTAATATACAGTAAAGTAAAAAGCTGCCCCTACCTTGATCCTCAATAGCTGCCTTTACAAACCGTCCGCAGCAGAGAAGTTTTTTCTTAAGCAAAATGTCACAGGCATGCAGGGCCCCGGCTTGAAATCAGAGTGGTTGCTCTGATTTGCCAACTTCTACAGAAGACCGCGCGCAGGCTGTTACCATTTGCTGTGTGCCGTGCAGGCTTCTTTTCCTGCTCTCTGCCTTCAAGACAATGCAGTGGCGTCACTAGGCTTGGTGTTACCCGGTGCAGTAACTCATGGTGTCACCCCCCCCAAGAAATGTGTGTATATATATATATATATATACATACACACACACACACTGTATATGGGCAGAGAGTACACTGCTCGATAGATGAATGAGTTTTAAAATATTTGCAGCTAATTTTTGTGAACATTTACTAGCTTGTAGATAAAATGGCATAATAAACATTTATTTGGCATAAAGGAGGCAGGAAATCTACTATATCTTGAAATTCTCAATGTCTGCATATGCAATAACCATATAAAAGTCTTCATCTGCCTATGATTATTTAGGAGCCCATGAAATTATGTGGGGTGACAGAATTTCAAATCAGATGTACAGGAGCTCATAAACATAATCAAATCAGCATACATATGAACCAATGCATTTATGAGATTACCCAAATCCGCATATATACCTCCACATAAGCAATACCACAGGCAGATACCCACATAAGCTAACCAAATATAAATAAACATGGGTCAGCAAATAAACACACGTGCATTCATGCAGTCATACTCATACATAAATACCAAACACAAATAGCAAGACCATTCTAGGGTTAACAATCACATACACAAAAAAATAATAATTTATTATAATCACTCTTCCACTTATAGAAAACTAAACTCACTTACACTTACATACTGAAGCTTACATAGATCTAGTTACCCACAAAAAAAATACATAAACAACAAAGCATACACACATGCTCATACAGAACACACAGGATAACACTAAGAAGACCCACATAAGTAAGCTCTCAGCAACATGTGCCAGAGACATCAAAACTCATAAATATCCATGTACAGGCTAGCCACCTATATACACAAGATACCCAAGGACTTATATGTACAATGCATGAGGCTTTCACATAGTCATCCGAGAATATTACAAGACATTTAAAAACACACAAGGATACCACAAATGCAGACACAGGAGGAACCAAGGCAGTGAGGCACTCACTTCCACACACTGCTACCAGAATAGTCACTCACAAAGAACAGAGCCCACTGCGCACACAAATTGAACTTGCTTACAAACCCACAGACATGCAAAAACATATTACATAGAGCTTACTTTAAGTAAGTCAGTAACAGTCTGAATTTGAGCTCCTCTCAGCTCTACGACTATCTCCGCAATGAGATTTTGCGCCGTTGAGCTGGGAGGAGCTTGTCAAGCGTCATCAGGTGACTGTGAGTGATGACGCTCTTCTGTGTCACTGGCTGCTGTCTGTCTCTCTCGGTAACACCTCCCACAGCTCGCACAGGCTGAAGTGTGCGATCAGCAGACTATGGGGATGGGGAGGCTGGGAGCTGCGCAGCAGGCAAATTTAGTATGCGCATAGACACACTGCGCATTACATACAGTGTAATAATAAAAATATATATTTTTTTTTTAACATTATTGAAAAAAATGTTTTGATTTTGTTTTCTGGGGGTCAAAAAAATATAATTTTTCCAGTAGGGGGCTATTGGAAAAATTATATATTTTTTCTTCTGTTTTTTTTTTTCTTTCTTCTTCTGGGCTGCTGGGGGGGCACGTGCGAGTGTGCTCAAATGGAGGAGCCTCCACTGATTGGAAGATTGTTTCTAATTATCTGATACACTTCCTCGTAATCTGTGGAATACTGGGTGACAAATACAACTCCTTGTTGACCTATATTATCTGGCTGTTTTCTCCTTCCTGGTATATATCTAGGTTTGGAGATGTCACTCAGTAAATCATTCCTGTTAATGTCATCTACTTCTTTTCTTGCTTTCTTAATTGTATTTTTGTTGTAAGGCTCTGTTCCTTACAATCTTTAGGGTTAGTGCAATTTCTTTTTGTTCTAATATATTGTCCTTCGTGGGTGGTTACTTTTCCCATGAAGTATAGTATTACCTGAGATTGGTTTACGATAGATTGTTGTTTCTACTGTTTTATTTGTTATATTAGCCATAAGTTCCAAGTCAAGGTAAGGTATTTTTTCTTTATTAGTCTCAAAAGTAAATTTAAGGTCCCAAGGATTCACATTGAGGGTCCGCACAAATTCCTCCAACTCACTTACAGTACCCTTCCAAACGAAAAGGAGATACATTTTACTGGCAAATTTATTATTGTCTCCAAAAATATGAGTTATCTCCCACCATCCCATCGTTAAATTTGCATAAGCTGGGGCGAAATTTTGCCCCCATGGCGGTTCCTCTAATTTGGAGATAATACAAACCATCAAATCTAAAATAATTGTTTGTTAGGAGGAATTGTGCGACCCTTAATATGAAATTTGCCAAATTATTAGTATATTTTGTGTCTTTGTGACAGAGGTTTACAAATTGAGCCAATTCCTGAAACTATAGGTCGTCCTTTGACACCAATTAGGGACTTATGGACTTTAGGGAGTACATATAATATTGGTATTAAGGGTTCATTGTTGGGTAAATATTCATAGGTACTTTGATCTAAATGTCCAAATTTCACCACATCATCAACAAGGGACCTGAGTTCCCTCATGAATACAACTGTAGGATCTCCTGAGAGGACCTTATAATCATCTTCATTATTTAGTTGACGTAATATTTCCGTTTTGTATGACTCTTTGTCCCACACCACTATACTCCCTCCTTTGTCAGCCTTCTTTATTACTAGATTTTGGTTATTTTTAAGGGATTCAATTGCCAATCTTTCTTGTTTCGAAAGGTTGGGGGCAATGTCGCTTGGTTTACTTGATAATTTGATCAGATCTGCTTCAATTCTCTTCTGAAATTTAAGTAAGATATCACCCCTGCTATGAACTGGATAGAAGACAGATCTGGGTTTAAAGCCCCCATGGCTGTTGATCTCTTGCTCATTAAGGCTATCCCTTTGTCTTTTATAAGTACTCTGAGGTTCATTTAGGGAGGATTCAGTGTCCATATAGTCACTGTTTTCAAAGTGTTTTTTTAGGGTAAAACCGCGGATCAACTTATTGACATCAATAAGGGTTTGGAATAAATTAAACCGATCATTGGGAACAAAACCCATACCATACCCTAACACTTTTAATTCATACTCAGTGAGGGAATAGTCAGTTAAATTTATGACGTTTGTCATTGATTTGTCTATTGGTATTTGTTCCGTCTCAGCCCTTGTCTTAGTTGGTATCGGGATTGACTTACCTGCCCTCTTGGTATGCCTCTTACCCCCCCTCTTTCTCTTCCTTCTAAGTGGTTCCCTGGGGGTGCTTGAAAAACATGTTCTGATTCACTAGAAATACCATTGGGTTTTTTGGGAACTGTACCCTTATTGGCTTGTGAATTGTCTCTGTATTTTTTACCATCTTGCATTTGTTCAGAACTTATGGTATTTAAAATTTTTACCTCCTTGGGGGTTTGATCACTTATAGGTTTTAAAATTGACTTGGGTATGACATCATGGTTAACACTACTTGATGTATCAATAGTAGTCAAATCATTGTCTGAATTAGTGTTATCACCTGAATCGGTATCTAGTATATGTGTTGTTTTTTTTATCTTTATCATCTTTTTCAAAACCCTTTGAGTGCCTTCTTTTATTGTATCTCTCTCTGGACCTACTCCTATTGCTCCTTTGCCAAATATACACTCTACCCTGTGTATAATCATTTTGATCTCCTATAAATTTTTCTTGTTTGTTTTTTAATTAATTCCTGTTTGAGTGTGGCTATGGTCTCTTTTAGAATTTCATCATATTCTTTATACTTGCTCTCTAGTGTCATGATGTCCAATTCATTTTGTAGTCTCTCCATCTCCTCCCTAACTTAAGCTAATTGTGAATCTTTATGTTCTATTTTTAGCTGCATTAATTTAAATGAACACTCAGAAAGAGAATTATTCCATTTATCTATAAAAATGTTGTCTTCTATCACAAAAGTAGGAAACTTTCTTAATCTAAGACCTCTGGGGATAATTTGTAAGCGTATTTATCTCTCCAATGTCCATTTATCCCATTTTTTTTCATCAAATTTTCCATGGTCTGAAATTGGCTCCCCAAAGAGAACTCGCTTGAAGAATTTCATTAAAAATTTGCTCGAAATCCTGTTCAAGCTGATCCAAATCAGCCATGGAAATTTGAGAATAGTAATTCCTGGGTTCAGAGACAGATGCTTCCATATTTATAACAGTATATATATTCACTACATTGTAGTGAATAAATAAATAAAAAAAAAAATGAATTTTATATTTATAATTCAATTAACAATTAATTGTTTGCAAATAATATTTTTTGGGTGTATTTCCTAAAAAGAATTTAAAATTAAAAAATAAAAGACCAAAACAAGAACTCCATCATATAACATAAGAAATATAAAATAATTAGACAATAAAATTAATGTGTACTCTTTATGACATCGGTCCTCAATGGATAACAAAATTTTAATGGAACCATAAAAATAAAAAAAATTAAAATTGGAGGGAGATAGTTCCATTCTCCTGTTCTACTTTTTAGATACATCTTTCAGTTTTAACTTCTTGGTTTTCATTTATTTTCAAAACATGAGTATCATACATTCATATCCTTTCCAATAACAAACATATAATGGAAAATGGGTAAAGCATGTTGTGCTTTCATCTAACATTACAGAAACTAGTTATTTTTTAAAAATTCAAATTTAAACAAACAATCTACAGATGTGAACTTTCAACCAAAAATACCAAAACATATACGTTATTCATAGTAAACTCACTACAAAATACAATTATAGTAGATTATAATTAGGAAGGTTTTTTCGTCAAAACTGATGTACCAGTATATTCAAAACGAGAACAAAAAATATATGTATCAGTAAATGTAACAAGTCGTATACTGAATATAAAAATCTATTTTTTGGGGGTTATTGAAGAAGATATTTATATATACTTGTACACAATAATCCTCAATATCGATTACTGTGAAAACTGAACAAATCTTATTCAAGATTTAATTGGAAATCTTGATTTTTTGGTATTCATTAGTATTTCTTTTGTAGGATGAGGGATATCAGCTATGTTTGCAGGCAGTGAAGAATTACGTGATTCCCACGAACTCTCGATTTCACCAGAAGCTAAACGCAGTACATCATGTAACATTGTGAAAACATGATCCATTTTCATTTCCTGATATATAGGCCTTAATTAAAGGGACAGACTACAATAGAATTTATATTGTTTTAAAAGATAGATAGTCCCTGTATTACCCATTCCCCAGTTTTACATAACCAACACAGTTAGATTAATATACTTTTTAGCTCTGTGATTACCTTGTATCTAAGCACCTGACAGTCCCTTGATCACATGACTGACTATTTACTATCTATTGACTTGAATGTGTTGTTCTAAATCTTAAATAACTTTCTTTGCCTGAACACAGTGTTATCTTTATGGCCCACGTGAACTATCAAGTCTTTTGTTGTGAAAAACAATTTAAAAAGCATGTGATTAGAGGCAACCTTCAAGGGCTTATAAATTAACATATGAGCCTACCTAGGTTTAGTTTAAATTAAGAATATTAAGCTAAAAAAGCTAATCTGATGATAAAAGTAACTGAAAGTTGATTAAAATTTAATGTCCTATATGAATAATGAAAGTTTAAATTTGACTAGACTGACCCTTTAATTGCCACTGTTTCTTACTCTTGGGGTAAACTGCTCTGAGTCTAAATCCCCCTAAAGGGCCACTGTGATAAGTTTCTTTTCTAATTGTTTCTTGTATTCTGATTGAGTTGTTTTTGTGAGCTAGAATAGCGAGTTTCATTCTGGCCTCCATAGCATCCATTTTGAAGTGCACACACTTGGGTCTATATTTCAGTACCAGGCTATGGAACACTTCAATGGCCCCAGTATGGCAGAACTGTACAAGGCATTTAAAGTCTTTGTCCATACGTGGGTCGCATACCACTTTATGTAAAGCTTCAGAGGCCTTACTTTTCTGGTCTATCCATTTCCTTTGACGGTCTTCTTCAGCAACAATTTCAGAATGTGTACATGCTCCACCATCCCAGGAGTGAATATTTGCTGTGAGTAACATTACAGAGCGCCACATACCATGAAACATACTAATATTAAGCATAGTTATCTCATCCATATATGTTTTGAAGGGGCTGCATATAGATATAGGTTTGCCGCAGTAACCTGTACAACATTAAAGTCAATGATTTTTTTAGTTTCATCCTCAATGAAGGTATAAGTGCAGTATTTGGCACTATAACCGGGGCTATCACATTGCCCATCTCCACACAATGTGATACCCAGGCCTTTGATACTATCAAAGTTGTTTTGTCGATCGCAAAGCCAATGTTGATCTACAATTGGGAATGAAATATTTTCTTTGAATTTTAAAAAAAGTTTGCTTATTAATTACTTGCAAACCAATAAATCGGCTAAACTCCATCATTTTCTCACAATGGTTCCCACTAAACAATATAGACAATTGTTTTTGACATAGTTATAATACGAGCGGTACATTATTTTATGGGACAAGGAATTAATTTTTTTAATCGGTGACATAAGCATATGTCTGAATAATAGCATCTGAAAGATACAAAATGTCGCCAGTATACAATTTATACATTATAAATAAAACATAACATCCTAGAATGCAAACATGATCCTTGATAGATAACTAACCTATGTACTCTCAATCAAACCTCTCTATTTATACCTGGTTGCCGTGTTTAAGGTAATGTAAACTTATCATTTTCCCCTAGTGTAAAGCATAAAGATAAACTAGAAAAAATGATACCTCAAGTAGTAGGTGGCGGTCTCTTGGACCTCTGATGCTATTCTATAATAGTTTTGAGGGTATAATAGGGGATATGTAACAAATAGGAGGCATATAGGGTCATTTTTGGACCCTTAGTAATATGATACATGATAGTGACATAACTAAAATATGAAACGGCAGAGTAACAGGAGAGCAGCTTGTCACATGAAATTACACTTGTAAGTATCAGAATATGTGTATCAATATATTTAATAATAAAAGGAAAAATTTCTATAGGGTGCATTTCCCTTTGCTTACGATGTAAGCCCACTGGAGTAGGGGGGGTCCGGGGATATTTGAATACATCAGTTAGCAAAAACTAGAAGAGCCACATTATCTGGAGTTCCTGACTAGGACCGAGGGACCATGTTACATTCGTACAGGAACTCAATGGGATGTTTCTGTCTCCTCTATCCAAATAAAGAAGCAGTCGATGTATTCTCTAGACATATTAATTATGAGAGACAAAGCTCATGGGAAATTAATAACTGTAAAGGAGAGATAAGATTTAAGGCTTGGTTGGTAAAAAGTACATATAACATTGCAAGGAAAAATAAGAGCTATACATGAAGTTTTAACCACATAAGGTATCCATTTGGCAGAAAATTACTATGGGAACTAGAGTAGCTGCATGGAGGCCGGATCTAAGCATAATGTACCAAATAAACATATAAGAGCTATTAGAAATATCATACAGAGTTCAAGCTGAAACTCATATGAATAAAAAGACAAATATGTGAGCTTCATAAAATTAAACATTCAGTGTCATAATGCACATAGTATTTGCACATGCAAATAAAATTGTCTAGCATCATATTAGGTGAACAACCCATGTGTCAATGGGACCCTGCGGCTATCATAAACATATATCTCGGAGAGGGGATCATAATAATGTTTGATATCCATTATCCTATCCTAATAAACACATAAAGGTCTACAGAGAGATTACGAATAACTATTGGATACAAGGAATTTCTTGCTATGGTTACAAATCAAATTAGGATGGGGGCGGAGCCAGCTACCGGTGCAACTAGACATGTTCCTGGGGAGCTCCTGGATTATAGCTCTAATATTTGGGGTAATCGACTTTATACAAGCTTTATTTCCTTGCGAAAAAACCCAAGACCTTACATCTACCCTAGGAACACTAAATGGACAAAGAAACTGCCTTGTAAATACACTGCAGGCTCTTGTCTTTCAGCACAACCACGTGGTGAGAGTCGCCATTATAGGAGCTAACAGCCTAAGCTTCTTTGATTGTACCTACAGAGAACCACTACAGTTTTATCCCCAAATCGGTAATGCAGGCTGAGACAGGACAACTGAAAGGCAGGCTTCATCACGGCTGAGCAGCATCTTATGAACAGCCTATAACACAGGGAAGGATAACATAAACAACATCCTGCATATTGCTAAAGTGAGTGTGAAATAATGGAGCCTTATACAGATACTCTGATGGAGAAGATTTGCAACCTTTTGAATGAGCACTTCTTGCGACTTGAGAGACAGCTGGCCGATGCATGGCGATGCGGCGGAGCACTTGAGATACAGAGAGAGACAGTGGGAACTCCTAAGGCTGCAGCTACCTTAACAGATGTGGGACAGCTCATAAAGTATACACCTTCTGGGCAATGCTGTGCTTCGCCTTCAATACACAAGCGATGCACAGAGATGGTTCCTAAAGATCATCAAACTCTGTACAGTGGAATAGAGTTTAGCGCGACCACATCATGTCCTATGCTAGTATGGCTTACTGATGCTGTCATTCCAGTTCCCAAAGCAGCGGTCGACATCACTACACAGGAGGTAAACCCTAGATCCCAGGATGCTTCAATACTGAGCACAAGCCGACACATCCCTGGAAACAACAAGTGTAGTGGTGCTACCGAGAGACATGGAGATATCAGGAGGGAACATATCTCTCTGAAAGAGACATCTATCTCAGCCGAATTATTGTTATATCAGAACGGCTATAAAGAGTATACAGCTGCTCCTCATGTGAACACGATGCTGATGAGAGTGGAGTCATTTGTGATCGTATGTGAAGGACAGTGTAAGTTTAACTCTTGCAAGCAATTAGGGACAATACACAGAAGACTACCAGCAGCATGTAAGAGAGGAGTGGGCTAATTCATCAGCACTCTTCTGGATGGCTACTACCTACGAGTAGTGAAGAACCCGCTAACTTTTAGGATGACTCACTGTGCAGCTCAGGCTGATGGACTTCCATGTTGACTATTTTCAGTCTGAGTTATATACCTGTTATAACGTAGGTTTTTGGTGTTATATATATCTATAACTAGGCTATAGTTGAGCTTATGATCTGTAGTTCCTACTGTTAATTTTAAAATGTTGAAAGAAGGACAAGTTTAAGTTTGGGACTATGTTATTCTTGATACTCGAGTGGCAAACTTGAGGCTTATATATTCTATGCAGTGTTATAGTTACAGGTGTCTTGAGTACTGTTCTACTGTTTTCAATAGTGGTTGCTTTTTATAGATCAGCAGATAACCTGCTTTTTTAAGCTACATAGATCTCTTCCACATTGCAGAACCGAGTCTTAAATTAATATCCTTTCTTGGAGGATGTAATTACCACTTTCTGCCACCGGAGGGGAGTCAAGGCTTAACTACACTCTGTACATTGCATATCTCTGCGCACGTTTGGCTTAGTTCAATTCACTCTATTGCTTGGTTCTTCTCCAAGATTCCCAGTCCTACTTCTATCGAGTTGCCCTCTGCAGACATACTTTTTATCTTGCTTTTATGTGGGACACAACTGGAAGGAAAGTTTCTGCTTGTTCAGGAGTTTGGTATGTCCCTTTGTTTTGCATTCAAGTTTGAAAGTCAGAGATTACTCATCTAGACTATAAATCTACTGAGGGGTTATACATCATAATAATTTGGTTTGAGGCAACTTCTAGTTCTATGGCAGTACAGTTTAATGTGGTAAAGGTATGCTTATTTATTTACAATTTGAGCAAATACAATTATAAGCCACATGTGAGTACTTAAGAACTCCTATCCCTGACTTAACCTGTACACATATCCTAATTCCCTCCTTCTGTTTTTCCTTACTACCTCACTGGGTAAAACATGGTGGGCTGCTTATAATAGGAATTATTACTTATCTATACTACAAGTTTGCTTTGTTACTAATATATCTACTAATTAGAGATTTAGCTACCCATGTGTCCTGAACAATATTTACATATCTATGTTCTCCTATATTTTATTCACTCAAACTAGAACTGGCAAGTAGCTATCTTCTTTGCTTAACACTGAAGTCTCATATGCCAATTACCTTATTGAAATCATTATATATATCATTAGCCTCATTTACATCCACATTTATGTAATTTTAGCCACAGAAGTGATTCATGGGTGGTATCTCATAATATTGCCTGTTAGTATTCTATTTATCTCGTGACTTATTCTCAGTGTTGCCTCCTGCATTCTTCTCTAATGTCAGTTCTAAACTACAGCGGGACTTGTAATAACTCTCCATGATGTTTAGTATGATTGCATGTTGGCTCCCATTATGTCTAGCTATAGTGATGTACGACATGTTTCTATGTATACAGTTCTCACAGATAATAACCTTATGTCATAAATGTAGGATCAGGTGTGGTAACTTGATTTGATGCTCTTCGGCTTAGTATGGTTTGTGTTGCCTTTTGTTGTAATATTCTTTTGTTGTCTAGTGTAGATACCTGTTGCGGGGTATAGGGCCCGTACTCAGACAACGGGGCCAGTGTAGTTGATAAAATAGAACATAATATTTAATGTTGTAGTGCTGGCTACAATTGTCTTTTTACACTGAGGCAACACTACCTTCTCAGAAGAGACCCTAGCTTCTTATTGCATTCTGAGGTTACATACATTTTGATCCCCACGTTTCAAGTATCTGTACTTAAACAGATATAACATGACAAGCCCACTGGTATCCCTTTTATTAATAGGCCTTACAAGAGTTATTATTTCAAGGTAAACTCTCAGAATTAACAACATTCCCGGTACTATTTAAACCTGCCCTTTATTTTGTCCTGTAATAACCTTGCTGTCCCAAAATCTAATGGTATATACTGTATACCTATTGGTATGGGTTCATCAAATATAAATTTTTCCTAGTAATTCGCCTTTACTGCAGACGTATAATAGTTCAATCTTTTAGTTCCTGCAACCCATCGCAATTAAAACACCACCTCCCCCTCATATAATGAGCCTCCTAGACTAGGAGGACTACATATGCGGCTTTTCTTGTCTATGCCGCAACCTTAACTACTCCATTAGTATTTACTTTTACATAATACCATAGAGCTGAACCTATCTACCCTACCTAGATCAGCAGGACTGATCAACATTGCTTGCCAACTAAGTCTACAATCTTAAAACATCTCTGTTGCCTCATTTGAGGCCTCTGAGGTCAAGACAGAGCCCATAAGTGTCTCTATGTGCTAGTTTGAAGGCTTCGCTATAGATTCTATTTACAACTAAGGGAGTTTATTTTAATTGTTTGCATTCCATATGCTATATTTGTAATGTGCATTGCTACATGTTTATTCTTTATATGCAACTATACAGAATCAAAGAAAAAAAACAGAAAATGTGAGGTTTACTTCTAGTATTTCTCTTGTTAAGTGTAGTCAGTCCACGGGTCATCCATTACTTATGGAATATATCTCTTCCTAACAGGAAGCTGCAAGAGGATCACCCAAGCAGAGCTGCTATATAGCTCCTCCCCTCACATGTCATATTCAGTCATTCTCTTGCAGCCTAACTAAAGATAGGTCGCTGTGAGAGGTCTGTGGTGTTTTTTAACTTAGTTTATTTCTTCAATCAAAAGTTTGTTATTTTAAATGGCACCGGATTGTGCTGTTTGTTCTCTGGCAGTATTAGAAGAATAATCTGCCTGCGTTTTCTATGATCTTAGCAGACGTAACTAAGATTCACTGGCTGTTCTCATCTGAGGAGTGAGGTAACTTCAGAAAAGGGGAATAGCATGCAGGGCCCCCCTGCAAATGAGGTAATTATTTTTCTGAGGAATGGAATTGACTGAGAAAATACTGCTGATACCAATGTAACGTAAGTTCAGCCTTAAATGCAGTAATAGCGACTGGTATTAGGCTGATGAGTGTGTGTACACTGAATGTATTTTTCTAAGGAATGGAATTGACTCTGAAAATACTGTTAATACTGAAATAATGTATGAGCCTTAACTGCAGTAAAAGCGACTGGTAGCAGGCTTATTAATAACACTTCATAACTTTTCAAATGTATGTTTAAAACGTTTACTGGCATGTTAATCGTTTTTTGTGAGGTACTTGGTGATAAAACTTATTGGGGCATGATTTTTTACCACATGGCCATCTTTGTTTTCTGCATAGAAACAGTTATCTGAGCTTCCCCACTGTTGTAATATAAGTGGGAGGGGCCTATTTTAGCGCTTTTTTGCGCAGTAAAAATTCAGTTACAATCTGTCTACTTCATCCTCCATGATCCAGATCGTCTCTAGAGAGCTCAGGGGTCTTCAAAATTCATTTTGAGGGAGGTAATCAGTCACAGCAGACCTGTGACAGTGTGTTTTGACTGTGATAAAAACGTTAATTATTAAATTGTTGTTCGTTTTTGGGTATTAAGGGGTTAATCATCCATTTGCTGGTGGGTGCAATCCTTTGCTAACTTAATACATTTACTGTGAAAAATTGGTTGCTATAACTATTTTGGTTCATTGTTATTTCAACTGTGACAGCTTTTTGTGCTTCTTAAAGGCACAGTAGCGTTTTTTATATTACTTGTAAATGTATTTAGAAAAGTATTTCCAAGCTTGCTAGTCTCATTGCTAGTCTGTTTAAACATGTCTGACACAGATGAATCTCTTTGTTCACTATGTTTAAAGGCCAATGTGGAGCCCAATAGAAATTTGTGTACTAATTGCATTGATGTTACTTTAAATAAAAGTCCATCTTTACATGTAAAGAAATTATCACCAGACAACGAGGGGGAAGTTATGCCGACTAACTCTCCTCACGTGTCAGTACCTTCGCCTCCCGCTCAGGAGGTGCGTGATTTTGTGGCGCCAAGTACATCAGGGAGGCCCTTACAAATCACTTTGCAAGACATGGCTACTGTTATGACAGAAGTATTATCTAAATTGCCAGAATTAAGAGGCAAGCGCGATAGCTCTGGGTTAAGGACAGAGCGCGCGGATGAGGTGAGAGCCATGTCAGATACTGCGTCACAGTTTGCAGAACATGAAGACGGAGAGCTTCATTCTGTGGGTGACGGATCTGATCCAGGGAGACTGGATTCAGAGATTTCTAATTTTAAATTTAAGCTTGAGAACCTCCGCATATTGCTAGGGGAGGTATTAGCGGCTCTGAATGATTGTAACACGGTTGCAATTCCAGAAAAATTATGTAGGTTGGATAGATACTATGCGGTACCGGTGTGTACTGACGTGTTTCCTATACCTAAAAGGCTTACAGAGATTATTAGCAAGGAGTGGGATAGACCTGGTGTGCCTTTTTCCCCTCCTCCCATATTTAGGAAAATGTTTCCTATAGACGCCACCACACGAGACTTATGGCAGACGGTCCCTAAGGTGGAGGGAGCAGTTTCTACTTTAGCTAAGCGTACCACTATCCCGGTGGAGGATAGTTGTGCCTTTTCAGATCCAATGGATAAGAAATTAGAGGGTTACCTTAAGAAAATGTTTGTTCAACAAGGTTTTATCTTACAGCCCCTTGCATGCATTGCGCCTGTCACTGCTGCGGCGGCGGCATTCTGGTTTGAGTCTCTGGAAGAGGCCATTCGCACAGCTCCATTGGATGAAATTATGAACAAGCTTAAAGCACTTAAGCTAGCTAACGCATTTGTTTCTGATGCCGTCGTACATTTAACCAAACTTACGGCTAAGAACTCCGGATTCGCCATCCAAGCGCACAGAGCGCTATGGCTTAAATCCTGGTCAGCTGACGTGACTTCTAAATCTAAATTGCTTAATATTCCTTTCAAAGGGCAGACCTTATTCGGGCCCGGCTTGAAAGAAATTATAGCTGACATTACGGGAGGTAAGGGCCATGCTCTACCTCAGGACAGGGCCAAATCAAAGGCCAAACAGTCTAATTTTCGTGCCTTTCGTAACTTCAAGGCAGGAGCAGCATCAACTTCCTCCGCTCCAAAACAGGAAGGAGCTGTTGCTCGTTACAGGCAGGGCTGGAAAGTTAACCAGTCCTGGAACAAGGGCAAGCAGGCCAAGAAACCTGCTGCTGCCCCTAAGACAGCATGAAGAGAGGGCCCCCTATCCGGAAACGGATCTAGTGGGGGGCAGACTTTCTCTCTTCGCCCAGGCTTGGGCAAGAGATGTCCAGGATCCTTGGGCGTTGGAGATCATATCTCAGGGATATCTCCCGGACTTCAAAACTTCTCCTCCACGAGGGAGATTTCATCTTTCAAGGTTATCAGCAAACCAAGTAAAGAAAGAAGCGTTTCTACGCTGTGTACAAGACCTCTTACTAATGGGGGTGATCCACCCAGTTCCGCGGACGGAACACGGGCAAGGATTCTATTCAAATCTATTTGTGGTTCCCAAGAAAGAGGGAACCTTCAGACCAATCTTGGACTTAAAAATCCTAAACAAATTTCTAAGAGTTCCATCATTCAAAATGGAAACTATTCGAACCATCCTTCCCATGATCCAAGAGGGTCAGTACATGACCACAGTGGACTTAAAGGATGCCTACCTTCACATACCGATTCACAAGGATCATTATCGGTACCTAAGATTTGCTTTCCTAGACAGGCATTACCAGTTTGTAGCTCTTCCCTTCGGATTAGCTACGGCTCCAAGAATCTTTACAAAAGTTCTGGGCTCACTTCTGGCGGTACTAAGACCGCGAGGCATAGCGGTGACTCCGTACCTAGACGACATTCTGATACAAGCGTCAAGTTTTCAAACTGCCAAGTCTCATACAGAGATAGTTTTGGCATTTCTGAGGTCGCATGGGTGGAAGGTGAACGTGGAAAAGAGTTCTCTATTACCACTTACAAGGGTTCCCTTTCTAGGGACTCTTATAGATTCTGTAGAGATGAAAATTTACCTGACAGAGGCCAGGTTATCAAAACTTCTAAATGCTTGCTGTGTCCTTCATTCCATTCCACACCCGTCAGTAGCTCAGTGCATGGAAGTAATCGGCTTAATGGTAGCGGCAATGGACATAGTACCATTTGCGCGCCTGCATCTCAGACCGCTGCAATTGTGCATGCTAAGTCAGTGGAACGGGGATTACTCAGATTTGTCCCCCCTACTAAATCTGGATCAAGAGACCAGAGATTCTCTTCTATGGTGGCTTTCTCGGCCACATCTGTCCAAGGGGATGACCTTTCGCAGGCCAGATTGGACGATTGTAACAACAGACGCCAGCCTTCAACTCCCTGAAGGCTCAGGGATTATGGACTCAGGAGGAGAAACTCCTCCCAATAAATATTCTGGAATTAAGAGCAATATTCAATGCTCTCCTAGCTTGGCCTCAGTTAGCAACTCTGAGGTTCATCAGATTTCAGTCGGACAACATCATGACTGTGGCTTACATCAACCATCAAGGGGGAACCAGAAGTTCCCTAGCGATGTTGGAAGTCTCAAAGATAATTCGCTGGGCAGAGTCTCACTCTTGCCACCTGTCAGCGATTTACATCCCAGGCGTGGAGAACTGGGAGGCGGATTTTCTAAGTCGCCAGACTTTTCATCCGGGGGAGTGGGAACTTCATCCGGAGGTCTTTGCTCAACTGATGGCAAACCAGATCTGGATCTCATGGCGTCTCGCCAGAACGCCAAGCTTCCTTGTTACGGATCCAGGTCCAGGGACCCGGGAGCGGTGCTGATAGATGCTCTGACAGCCCCTTGGGTCTTCAACATGGCTTATGTGTTTCCACCATTTCCGATGCTTCCTCGTTTGATTGCCAAGATCAAACAGGAGAGAGCTTCGGTGATTCTAATAGCGCCTGCGTGGCCACGCAGGACCTGGTATGCAGACCTAGTGGACATGTCGTCCTGTCCACCGTGGTCTCTGCCTCTGAGACAGGACCTTCTAATTCAGGGTCCTTTCAACCATCCAAATCTAAATTCTCTGAGGCTGACTGCATGGAGATTGAACGCTTGATTCTATCAAAGCGTGGCTTCTCGGAGTCGGTTATTGATACCTTAATACAGGCTAGGAAGCCTGTTACCAGAAAAATTTACCATAAGATATGGCGTAAATATTTATATTGGTGCGAATCCAAGTGTTACTCATGGAGTAAGGTTAGGATTCCTAGGATATTGTCCTTTCTACAAGAGGGTTTAGAAAAGGGCTTATCTGCTAGTTCGTTAAAGGGACAGATTTCTGCTCTGTCTATTCTTCTACACAAACGTCTGGCTGAAGTTCCAGACGTTCAGGCTTTTTGTCAGGCTTTAACTAGGATTAAGCCTGTGTTTAAGACTGTTGCTCCGCCGTGGAGCTTAAACTTAGTTCTTAACGTTCTTCAAGGCGTTCCATTTGAACCCCTTCATTCCATTGATATCAAGCTGTTATCCTGGAAGGTTCTGTTTTTGATGGCTATTTCCTCTGGTCGAAGAGTCTCTGAGTTATCTGCCTTACATTGTGATTCTCCTTATCTGATTTTTCATTCAGACAAGGTAGTTCTGCGTACTAAACCTGGGTTCTTACCTAAGGTAGTTACTAACAGGAATATCAATCAAGAGATTGTTGTTCCATCACTGTGTCCTAACCCTTCTTCAAAGAAGGAACGACTTTTGCATAATCTGGACGTAGTCCGTGCCCTGAAGTTCTATTTGCAGGCAACTAAAGATTTTCGTCAAACTTCTTCCCTGTTTGTCGTTTACTCTGGACAGAGAAGAGGTCAAAAGGCTTCGGCTACCTCTCTCTCTTTTTGGCTTCGTAGCATAATACGTTTAGCCTATGAGACTGCTGGACAGCAGCCTCCTGAAAGGATTACAGCTCATTCTACTAGAGCTGTGGCTTCCACCTGGGCCTTTAAAAATGAGGCCTCTGTTGAACAGATTTGCAAGGCTGCAACTTGGTCTTCACTTCACACTTTTTCAAAATTTTACAAATTTGACACTTTTGCTTCTTTGGAGGCTATTTTTGGGAGAAAGGTACTTCAGGCAGTGGTTCCTTCTGTTTAATGTTCCTGCCTTGTCCCTCCCTTCATCCGTGTACTTTAGCTTTGGTATTGGTATTCCATAAGTAATGGATGACCCGTGGACTGACTACACTTAACAAGAGAAAACATAATTTATGCTTACCTGATAAATTTATTTCTCTTGTAGTGTAGTCAGTCCACGGCCCGCCCTGTCTTTAAGGCAGATCTAAATTTTAATTAAACTCCAGTCACCACTGCACCCTATGGTTTCTCCTTTCTCGTCTGGTTTTGGTCGAATGACTGAATATGACATGTGAGGGGAGGAGCTATATAGCAGCTCTGCTTGGGTGATCCTCTTGCAGCTTCCTGTTAGGAAGAGATATATTCCATAAGTAATGGATGACCCGTGGACTGACTACACTACAAGAGAAATAAATTTATCAGGTAAGCATAAATTATGTTTTTTTGCATAAATGCGACGTAACAGATGTGACTGTATATTGTGGCAATACAATTGATATGTTCTTTCTTTGCATATGTATATGACTTCTGTAATATAATATGCCTGTTCAATTACATATTTAACCTCAATAAAAATCATTTAAAAAAAAAAAATCAAATTAGGATATGCCGTTCCGGCCGCAGACGACACATCAGTTTCTTTTTGTGGAAGATATTTAAAATAATCAAGCAATATAGCGTATTCATATAGTTATGGTTGTTGAATGAGAAATAAAGACCTAATAATCTAGTAATTGTGGCTATTGTATATTATGGTAGGATGCTGTAACTATAAAGGGCTGTAGACTATAAACAACTATAAAGGAAGAACACCACAAAGGCATAGCAACATGGGACAGACCCTCCTTGTTTGTTGTTACCCATAATCACATACTATATTTCACCTACTATACTTCACCTAACTTGTCTTGGATTTGTAAGCTAAACTATAAAAATTGCAAACAGTCCCTTGTACTACATAATGAAACAGAGCTCTATCAGGAATAATGTGCTCACTCACAAAGCAGGTATATGTGGATCTAGGACATTTATAATGTCTGTACTTTGAGGGTCATGTATATCTAGATACACTATTATATACAAATCCTAGCAGAAAGACTTGAGCAATATACTTATCTACTGACTTTTAATGGCGGTAGATTGGTAGTGACTCTAGGTGATAAGTAACTATTATCTTGATTACAACCAGTGAATACACATCATCAGAAACCCCGCTATAAGGTCGTGTAAGGAATGAGTGTCACCAGTGTTGAACAGTACACATAGAATGCCAGCATCTTACAATCTAGTCTTATAAAGTGTGTGTGCCAGCAATATACGAAGTAGTAGGATACTTTGGAAGTCAGCAAAGTAGACCACATATAATTCTGAGCTCTGGACAAACATCCCATATTAAGCCCATATGTGAAAAAACACAAGCAAACCCTTGACTAATAAAATAGTAATATCAAGTATAAAGGGGCATTAATGCTTAATATACATAATGATATAACAACTGATCGCCATTTAAGGGGTCTCAAAATATATCTAGAGAACAATATACACATATATTTGGTTAAAAAAAAAATAGTTGGATCACTTGGAGTAGAGCGATCCACTATCGGTTCGGGTAGTGTCCAGAGAGCTCCATATGCCTGTCTCAGCAACGTAAGACTTATAATAGTCTATCCGATTCCTATTTTAATACAGAATAAAATTGTTAGCCCTGCGCAAACTAGAGAGACCTCTAGCTCTCCTCAATGAGTTCCCTAGTGAACTCCAAAAAAAGCTAAAGTTTATAAGAAATGAGGGGAGCGCCAAAAAGGCTGAGGTAGATGAGTTCAATAAACACTTTAATGAATAGCTAATCTTAAAAATGACAGTAAAAAGTAGCTGATGATAAAAAGTACAAATTAGACTTTAATAAATACCTAGTAATATATAATAAAATAGTACCTAATACATAAAATAAATATTACCTAATATTGAACATACATAAACTATAACATTAAATACATGGATCCATGTCTAAAAACAATGTAAGTACAGAATAATGGTGTGCACTTTGTGTACAGAGTGTGCACAATAAAGCACAGCCTGAGTAAACAGTGGATATGTTACAATGGAAATATGCAATCTAGCAATAGGCTAGTGTTATCGGTGGTCCTGGAAAAAATTGTAGAGTGATCAAATAGTCCAAAGTGTCAGTGTCAGTGTCAATTACTGTTCATCCAAAAGTATAGATGTGGAAGATGAAGATAGTGATTCCAAAATAACAAGTGTGATAAAAATGAGTGGAAAAATGCAAAAAAGAAAAAATGAGAGATTATGAGAAAAATTATATTGAAAAAACAGAAAACAAAAAATGGTGGATAGTGAAAAAATCAAAATGTGCAAAAATATAAGTGCACAAAAAACATTGTATGCAACAATATCTTCAGTGTTCAAAGTAAATATTCATATAAAAGTCATATAAGAGTGGGGTGAGATCCAGGTCCTATTTGTTGGACCTTATGATTCCAGTGGATGTGTAAGAAAACACTTAGCAAAAGTTCAAAAATACAAAAACAAAAATACACATAAAAAACCTGTGAAAAAAAAGAGAAAACAAAATTGCAGAGTATATCAACTGTTAAGTGGATAAAAGGTAATGTGCTTACTTTGATTCTGTTGACGCGTTTGGGCCTAGTACTAGGCCTTTATCAAGACTGAAGAATCAAGTAAGCAGGCCAGAATATATAGGGCTATTAGTCCAATGAATTATGAGTGTTTTGGCGCCAAAACTTAATCCACACCCACTTCCTGTGAGTTGCATTATGGTTACTGGCAAATCTTTTAAATTATGTTTTTAACATAATACTAAACCGTATATCATATTTCAGTAATTGCCTTTGCCTATTTCCCATATATAAAACACATTATGGCTTGCCTTTTGTGATAAAATAGAATAAAATAAAGTATTGTGTTTCTATAGTGTTACCCATTCTTCGTATGCTTAACTTAGATCCGGAACGTCACTTCCGGTTTTCGTGAACAATTGAAATTGGCTATATCTAATGATCTATAGTGTGTTGTGTTGTGTTACTTCATTATATTTACCAAGTGCTTTGTCTGTTCCCCAATCAGTAAAGATTTATCGGCACTATAGTGGAAACATCATACCGGAATTGTACTTCCGGTTTTACGTCATTTGTTTAGTTCCGGTTTGTTACTTTCGGTTTCAATGCTTCCGGTTTCGGTACCGCCAGGCGGCACATGAGATAAACACTATTTATCAAATTCACAATGTGGACGTTATTCAACATCCTGTTATCGTTAATGTATAATGCCTGTAACGTTAAAATTGTGAAAAATGCATAATGTTCAAGTGTGATGCAAAGGTTTGTAACCTCGACGTTACTGTTGGGACAATAAAAAGGAAAATAATAATGGGGAGATACTGATATAAGGTTATGACTTAATAAAGAGGTTGTAAATAAGATAATGAATGAAAAGGTTGTAAACAAGATGGCAAATAAAATTGGCACATGGCATAAATAAATGGCATAAATATAAGTGTATTGTACATCGGTGATGAGGGGTAGTGATACATGAGAACGGGTATCTAAAAAATATATATAGATATAAGTAAAACCATATAAATATAAACATGTCAAATCAGAGTGGGTTCCTGATGAATCCAATAAAAAGCTACAGCGCTATCGATAAAAATAGTGGTTAGAAATGTATATTAAAAGAATAGTTAAAAATGGTAAAAATGTGTATTAAAAAATAGGGTACAACAGTACATGGATTGGAGGGCAATCTTAATTGGGGATAAACATCTTAAACGTGTATAGAGTATATAAGTCTAAGAGACACTAACGAGTTAAAATAGATATAAAATTAATTAAAATTTAAAATAATTTAAAATTAATTTAAAACTAGTATATAACTATAAAGTAACTGAAATAAGAGTGGAAGTAAAGATGACCATAAGGTGAGACTTTCAGTTCTCCTGCGTAGTTTTTATGTTCAGTATCTTCCCTTGACATTTTTGATATCTAATGGTTTTTTGAATGGAAGTTTTCTATCTAAGGAATATTGAGGGTCGTCAGTCACATTATGAAATGTGGTATTAACGATGCAACTTGGAAAGTTCTTAATTCTTATTTGAATAAAGTAAATGAGAAAGGTCTTCCTTATTGTTTAGTCCTTTTGGATATAAACAATCTAAAGTAAAAATCCATTTGGACTCATTTAGGAGTAACTTATGTTCATAGTTACCCCCTCTCCAGTTTTTGTTCACTATTTGTATCCCACAGTATTTGAAATCCTTAAGGTTTCCACCGTGTTTCGTGGAAAAATGTTTATATAATTGGGTATCTGTGTTTTTTTTTTCAATGCACAGTATATGTTCTCTCATTCTGTCCCTGAGTAGTCTGGAGGTCTATCCTACGTTTTGTAACTTGCATGGACATTCTATTAAGTATATAACGCCTCTGTCACAACATCTGATCAAATTATTGATCATAAATTTTTCTTTATTGTGGTGTGATGAAAAGGTATTTGTCTTCCAGCCATTCTTGCATTCCTTGCAGTTCGGACAGGGAAAGAAACCTTTAATTACTCTATTGTGATGGTTCACTATTGTTCCCCTTTTTTGTTTCGGGATACTTGGAGCTAACATGTTGTTCAAATTGTTGGTTTTTCTATATACAAATTTTGGTTGGGGGATCAGTCTTTCTCCGATAATGTCATCATCTTTTAATAATGGCCAATGCTTTTTAAGGATTTTTTTGATAATCTGTTTATTGGCACAGTATTCTGTAACAAATGGGACATTATGATGTCATCTGTAAATACTTTCAACTCTTTATTTTTGTATTTGATAAGCTTTTTTCTATCAATGGTTTTTACTTCCTCAATTTTTTCTTCTAGTAGTGCCTCTCCATATCCTCTGTCTAGGAATCTTAGTTTTAAAACGCTTACTTGTTCTTCCCATTTTTTAGGGTTAGAGCAGTTTTTCTTTATCCTTAGTAGTTGCCCCTTTGGAATGTTATCTTTCCAGATTGCGTGGTGGCAACTTAAGCTGTGGATATAATTATTACAATCGACCTCCTTAAAGAAGGTCAATGTCTCTATGTTCCCATTTACAATTTCTATCTTTAGGTCTAAGAAATGGATAGTTGTATCACTATATTCATAAGTGAATTTTTTTTTTTTTTTTAAATATTCTTTTTATTGAAGACAAAGAAAAAGCAATAAGGTTACATGCATATTATCACGAAGCCATATAAACATGAGAAAATACAGGGATGTAAAATTATACATAAGCTAGATCTGTAGGAATGTTTATAATACACAAACTTGCCAATGAAATGTATTCAAAATTCTCAAAGTAAGTCAAGTATAAACAATAGTTATGGCATATATTTCACAATATGTAAATAGCGAATGGTCTTCATGTGTCTTCCTTATTTTTTTTTTTTATAACACAGCAAAACAAGTTTTTGTAATATATAAGTAGTGTGGTGAAATTGAACATACTAAACTTAAAACTTGTAACTCAATTTGTAAGTGAAGCTTAACAGTTTCGCTTGACTAGGTAGTAGAAATAGAGTCAATTTTATGGTAGAGTGAAAAGCTACACATAATGGGGTAGGTTGCGGTACTGGTTAGAAAGACCGCATAGATAGGCCTCCTTACCTAGGAGGTACATTATAAGATGGGGGGGGAGGAGGTGGTCATTGGAATGTGAATGGAAATTTAGACCAAAAACTATGGCTAGAGGATAATTGTTAATAGTAAGAATTAACAAAGGAGTAGCTCAGCATTTAGGGAGATTTAAGGAAATATATAGATATTTGATACCTGTCAGACTGGTCTGTAATATAATATAAATATTCACGTCATGATAAGATGGGGGAGACCCATTACAGTAGGAGTTTGCAGTTGTAAGCTAGATAGGACAAACCGGATTTGGAGTTATAAGATAAAATGAACAGTTATCATGTAAAAATAAAAGCTTGTTTCCCATACATGTACTGGGCATTATGAAAACTAGAGTGAACGTTAACTCCTAAGAATTTGGCTATCACAGAATTAGTTCACCCTAAGGATCAGTATCAATTCAGAGGCCATGTCGCATATGCAGGATTGCCAGACAGGAGACATGTAAGTAAGACAATCTCTGATCATCTAAACCGTGATTACATGGATGGGCAAATAGAAAATAAGTCTACCACAGGGCATGGGCCCTATGCCCTATAGTATTAGACATAAAGATCCAACATACAGTCGAGCACAAACTGAGTATAATAATTTTTAGGGCAAGTATAGTATCGGAAGTGAGCTCGAACTGTACTGATGCTAAAATATGTAGTTTTAAAGACAATGGTTGGGGGGGGGTGGTGGTTACTGATGTGTAGTAAGTAGCTTATATGTCAATTATATAGTGGGCTAGTGTTATACCCGGCTCAAGGGAGCCTCAAGTTCTAAATTCACAGGGCTGACACAGCTTATGGAGCTTAATTGAAGTGCGGTGTATGATAAAGACCTTACATATACTAGCAATGCAGGACCTGCCTGCACCAGAGACAGTGTGGTAGATTATTAATTAAAACTATGTGTCTCAGTATGGCCATGTACCCCTCTGTGAGTTATAGATGTGCCCACTGTACCATGAGTTAGACCGGAAGAGCACTTAGTAAGATACTTATGGACTAAGCAGCCAAACCTAAAGATAGATTAAATGTAACTGCTAACCTCTTTGCAGATCTGTCAAGCTCCAATTAGTTAGGAGGTTAATCTAAGTTAAATCTATCAAACATAATGTGCTCCATAATTTAACATTAGTTGCGCTACACAAGTGCAGAAAACGTTTGTACATACAAAGTGATGCTCAGTATAATAAGAATAACATGAGGGGAATACAGTCATATCCACAGTGAATACATCTAATTTAATAAAGCAAATTACTGGGGAAGACACTATGCGGGTAATGCGCCTGGATAGTTGGCGTTAATATTGATATGTGCACTAGATCTATGACCTGACAAACTTAAAACAGATAACAGTGAATAACCTCCACCCCTATAATGTCTAAGAAACCTGCCAGCGAACATAAGCAGAAATAAACTTGTAATGAACCTTAGAGCGTCTGAGTTCATGTTTAAGTATAGATTTTTGGATAGCTATGAAGCCGGGAATCGTCCAGAGGGGTGTCCATAGAGGTAAAGTTAAGTTCACATAGGTGCCGAATTAAATGATCAGCGGCACACTAGCGACCTGTACACAACATCGGGCATGGTAAGGACTTCAGGATGTTTAACCTATGCCTTGTTTTTGGGAGCGGAAAGCTCTTTTAGACTGAACTTCCAATCTTGTCAAGGCTAGGGGAAATGTGGCCTGTTTCTTAACGCCGGAGCTGCTGTTGCTCAGATCCAGCACCATACCGGGTAGGCGTACAACTTTAGAGATCTCTTTGGTAGTGGTCGCCATGTCATCAGTAGCGGTATTTTTATTGTGCAGAGTCGGTACTTGTGGCGTTTCCATAGAGGGCCTGAGAGCCGGATCCAAGCTCCCAGGTCCCAGTAGCGCCATTTTATCCGCAGCCATGTGTCTCATTCTCCCATCGCTTTCCAGTGAGCCTGCCTTGCCTTGAGCCGCTGAGCAAATTTCTTGATGTAGCTTAGATCTCTGCCCGGTGGAGCTGCCAAACACTCTCTCGGTGGAAGCAGAGGCGCACAACATGTGCCGGGGCTCAGAAGCAGCTCCACTGACTCCATTGTCGGCCATTGTATGTAAGCAGTGAGGTGAGGTCTCGGCAATAAGCACGGAAACAGGCAGTGTATTGAAAGAGGCTTCAGGTTTGAGTCTATACGTTTCTAGGAGCTTACCGAGCTCTAACAAGATCCAGTGAGCGCTCTCCATAGTAAATATATCACTAGCTCTCGTGGCCATATGGTTGCTGTCTGCGTAGGCTGAGTTTAAACCACCGGCCCCATTTTTAGATTGTAAATAAAATCGGCTCTCCATCAGTCTGTAGCCAGGCAGTCAAGTCATAGATTTGTGTTTTGTTTTTAGATGAAATGGATAGTTAAATGCTGTATTTTATAGCAGTTAGAGCCAGAGCTCCAAAAGCTTGCGACCGTTCCTGTAGGTTGCTGGCTCCGCCCCCCCCATAAGTGAATTTTAAATTCATCCTATTCTTATTCATAACCTCTATTGTATATTGTAGATCTTCAAGTGAACCTTTCCAGATGAGAAAGATATCATCTATGTAGCTAACATAGAGGACCAGGTCCGCGCTCGCTGGGCAGGAGTCCCAGAATATTTGCTCCCACTTGCCCATGTAGAGATTCGCGTAGCTAGGCGCGAACATGGTCCCCATTGCAGTTCCACATAGTTGTTGATAAAATTTCTTGTCATTATTCAAATAATTATGATTCAAAATGTAATTTATACTATCCAGTATGAAAGTTGAAATGATTCTTATTTTCCTTATCATCGTCAGGTCAGGGGTCCTAGGTAGCTGTATCAGGGAAAGATGAATACCAGGGCAGTCATCAGCGGTCCCCATATTCCCCCGGTACGTAGCTTCGTAGTTCAGGCAGAATCGGCATCGGAGCTCCAAGATCTCCTTAAACTCAACAGCACCGGTCGCGCCTCTCTGTATGCACACAGCCAATAGGCCCATGTCGGAGTTGCACATGTTGTCGGTCGGCTTAAGATCCCAGCTATACCACCTCTCTGACGCTCTCCTCGGGGCACAAGGCTCCCGGTCGCTCTGGAATTGCCAAGCCTCCTCAGGTGCATGGGGGAATTTACACCAAGTAGGTATCATTGCTCATCCAATCCAGTCCGTTATCAAATGAGGTATTTGGGGCATCATGCGGCGGCACAGTCTCTGGGAATCCAGTAACCATATTATTTGTGCTCACGGCCTCTAAAGTGGTTTGGGTCTCATCAGCCTCAGTAACTTCGATCTACTTTGGAGAATTATGAGTCGCTTCCCATATCTGTGCTTCGTGTCGTCTAGATGGCGGCAAAAGGTCTGCATCGTATGTAGTAAGCTCTAGTATTAATCTCTGCTCCATTGTCAGAAACAGTTCGTTTAGGGTGTCCAAGAGTGTTCTCCCGCAACTAGACATTTCCAACATTAGGTCTCCACGTGGGTCAGAATATGGCCGCACTTCAGAAGCTCCGGTATCTAGAGAGAACATGGGTTCTCTTTGCTTGTCAGCGACTTTTTCAATCTCTGGGCTGCCTGTTGCGGCTCTATGGACCATCAGATATAATAGTTATGCATAATGAGCTGATCTGAACGGCCAAATATGTAGTCATTTGTAGAATATAGCCGGAGCTATGGTATTGTGCGACCGTCCAGTTCAGAGCTTGCTCCGCCCCCGACAAGGAATGAATTTTAGCAGTTCTTCTAAACAGGAATTGAAAACCAAATACTTGTTTTCTTTGACAAAATCCTCCAGATTTGGTTGCTTATAGAAGCTTTCTTCTTCATCGGTAAAAACAGTTGTCTCTGGAATATAACCCGGATCCCTCTTTTTTTTAATTGAAGTGCAAGTTTCATTAATTGTGTCATAGTTTTCAGCTTCCATTGAGTAGCTATGATCTATATGTACACTTGGAGAAGATGGTAATATAGGTGACATATTTGGCAAATCTAAATATTGATGGTCATCTAAATTTTCCTCTGTAAAAGTACTTTTAAACACTGTATAAGTACCAACAGAATTTGTTGTCACTGTCCCCTGAACATCTCCTCTAGTCCAGGTATATGCATCTTTTTATGTATTTAACCCTTTGGTTGTCGTATAGATATTCCTCTTTCCGATCAGAGAGCTAGTTTGAGTGTGTGTCGTTACAGTTCCATGTAAGCGCTCAAATTGTGTTTCCTTATGATTTAAATTTAGATCAGTATTTGTGGCAGCATCTATAACAGGGTTATTTATTCTTTGGCCACAAGCATGGCAGCAAATAGTTTATGACAAAGACAATGTTTGAATAGTTGATGTATAGTCTACTGTATCAAGTACTTTATAATTTCATCTCCACTTTGTGTTAAGATTATATTACGAGCAGGTGTACATGATGTTTTCTCTTTTTGAACTGATTGTTTTACAAGTTGTATTTTTCTTGTCAAATTGTTACCAAATATTGTTGGTGTGGTATTTCTACTAAGGCACATTCTCAGTCCTTTTTTGTGGAAGTTCTCAGGAGTGAAATGTAAGGAACACATTCTGTACCTTGAAATTTTATTTGTTTCCTGAACAATGTTGACCATTTCTTCTAGGTTTTCATCAAATTGGGATGTATTCTCTAACCACAATCTTATTTGTTTGTGATTTTTAGGTAAACAGTGTAGCACCTTTTATGTATCAAATTTACTTTTTTTGCTTGAGTTTGGGCATTCTTTGACTATACACAATGCCATTTTTTTTATCTGTTATAATATAAAAAATATTTTTATTTTTTTAAACCATGAAATATTAATAAACCAAAATGTATTAGAACAATTAAATAATAATATTAAAGGGATAGTTAAGTCCAAATTAAACTTTCAAGATCATGATAGGGCATGTCATTTTTAACAAATTTTAAATTTACTTTTATCATCATTTTTTATTTGTTCTCTTGTTATTCTTAGTTACTAGTTAGGGTAATATGCTAATTTTTTATCCATTGAATGCAGCCTCTAATTTGAATGCATTATAATTTTTTTCACAGTTAGAGGGTTAGTTAATGTGTTTCATATAGATCACATTTTGCACAGGCACGTGATTTAAGAGTTATCAATAATTGCCATAAATGCAAGTCTGTCAAAATTTAAGCAATAATGAGACAGTCAGCAGAAGTTTAGATACAAGGTAATCAAAGATGTAAAGGTTATATTTCTATAACAGTGTCAGTTTTGAAAACCTGTGGAATGGTAACTAAAGGGATTATCTATCTTTTTAAAATATATCTTTTTTGGTGTTCTCTGTCTCTTTAAAGGATAGAGATACTGCACACCATATTTGAAAACGTTATGTCAAATTTTATAAATAATGTTAGATACATTTTGATGGGACTAATATTACAAAATGACACTTATCTGCGATGTAAATGATTTAGTGTACATCATGTATCACAATGTAAATTTGATGTACCCTGTATTAAAATAACCCATAGATTTTTATACATTGATAAAGTATAAAGATTTTTGCCATTAAAAATTATTATTAAACACGGCTTTAAACCTCTTTTATAAAGAAGTTCAACAGAGCTTCAGATTGTTTCCACTAGAGTTGTCTTCTACTCCTCATTGATGAAATCACGGAGAGGGTGTATGTTATAGACTTAGTGATCACTACCCTTTCCTGTTGAGGATGCCATACATATGATAAATAAGTGTTTCAGTCTGGAGACAGGCTTGGACAGTCCACCACCTTTACCCTGAGCTTCTTTAGCAATACAGTTTAAATTGTTTTGTTTATTTATTCTTGTTTAAATTATCATGTTGTAATAATGACCAGCGGCACATTCTATGAATGGATGGTATCACGCTCTCCTTCAGTCTCTCACAGTACGTTAGCATTCATGTATCCATCAACGATATGTATTTCCCCAGTGCCAGGGATCAATGTACATCAAATGACACTGTTAAACCGGATGGACACTCACTTGTTTCCATTTTAACAAAATTGTATTTTTCGTGTTTAATCATGAATTGATATTATATAAAAATCAAAAACAATAAAAGTGGGTTACTCTATTTTGGTATACTGTGTATATGTGTGAGATATATATATATATATATATATATATATATATATATATATATATATATATATAAACAAGTTAACGTCCAGCACCAATTCTGTCCTCGATAAGGGTGCAAGCAGCCGCTGTCTCACCTTGACAGGTATTAATATGTAAAATAGAAATGGCTGCAGCACTCCAAGTTGTTTTTTATAACATTTTTATTACAAGCAGTGAAATACAGGCGACGTTTCGGGCCTCTGCCCTTTCTCAAGCCAAGTGATTAGTACATAATCCAACTCCACCTTTTATAGGCAGTCCATGTGACACAACACAGGTGTAGATAATTACAATTGTGATAATACATATTCTTACAACAGAATAAAAATAATCAATAAACAGTGATTTTGTTTTATAATCATAACTATGCATTTTTTATATACAAAAAACTTGTGATTTTCAATTTATGTAATTCTTTACACACCTTCTTATTTTTAAATATTTAGTGTTACTGTGGGGAAAATATAAAGTGACCTTAACAGTTCATTATCTTGTCTGTGAATTATGTGAGATAATTTCATGTTAGTGATTTTTCATTACCATTTATTTATACTATTAAGAAATTTTTTTATTTTATTAAAAACAGTAATCAAACTAACAACTAAATTCTAATCTTGCAAGATATGTTTTATCTCTGATGGATGTTAAACAGGGGAATGCATACACTCTAATATTATTTACTATATGTAAACCATAACAACAGCATTCAAAATAAGATCCTTATATTTTTACAAACAACCTATTTTTTTATTATGTTATTCAGCACATCTCTTTTTTCAAGTTGTTCTCTTTTCTTTATGTGAATCTTGATCTAAATCATAGAAAGAAAGTTTACAGTAAATTATCATAATCATTACAGAAACAAAAACAGGTTATAGTCTTTATTTAAACCTTTAGGGTGCATACTTTCTAGTCTATTGATCCAAATAACCTCTCTCTGTTGTAGTTTTTTAACCCTATCCTGTCCCCTTCTCTGTATTGGAACATGTTCAAGGATTTGAAACCTTAACTGATTAACATTATGGTTTTTCTCTTTAAAGTGTGCAGATACAGGTAAATCTGAAATGGCCTTACGTATGGTGTATTTGTGTTGTGTGAGTCTGTCTTTCATTTTTTGGGTAGTTTCCCCTATGTATATTAGCCCACAGGGACATTTTAGAGAATATATGACATGATCCGTTTGACAAGTAAACAAACCATTAATCCTATATTTTTTACCCGTGTATGGGTGGACAACCTCACTGCCTTTAATCACACAGCTACAATGTGAACAATTATAACAGGGAAAAGTGCCTTTCTTTTTTGAAAATGACATTCTTGTCTTACTACTACCTATGTCAGTTTTGATTAAATAATCCTTTAAGTTTTTAGGTCTTTTGTATGATAGCAATGGAAAAGATTGAAATTCCTTTATATCCTGATAATTATTTTTTAAAATATGCCAATGTTTTTTGACAATACCAGATATCTGCTTACTATTGACATTGTATGTGCTTACAAATGGAATTCTCTCCATCTGTTTGGTTTTCAATGTTTTTTGTAAGAGTTGATTACGAGGGATTTGATTGACCTTTTTTAATTCATCATCTAATATTTTTATCGGGTAACCCCTTTGTTTAAATTTTTGTCCCATTTCAAGTAACCTTCTATTGCATACATCTTCATCACTCACTATTCGTTTAACACGAATGTATTGTGATTTCGGTAGAGATTTAATTGTATTTTCTGGATGACAACTTGTATATGATAGAAACGTATTTTTATCAGTTTTTTTAACAAAAAGATCAGTTTTAAACTTATTTTCTTCTATTGCTACAGTCACATCCAGAAAATCAATGCATTTTCTATCATACTGCATAGTAAATTCAATATTAGCCGGGTTTGAATTAATTTGTTTTAGAAACGCCTCAAGAGTATCTTCATTGCCTAACCATATCATAAATACATCGTCTATATAGCGCCACCATACGCAAGCATGCTGTTTAAACAGTTCACTAGAATAGATGAAATCATCTTCAAATGTGCCCATATATATGCCTGCGTATGGTGGCGCCATATTAGCACCCATAGCGGTGCCTCTCTTTTGCCGGTAGTACATGTCACCAAATAGAAAATAATTGTTGTTCAATACAAATGCCAATAATTCAATTATAAAATTAATTTGTGAACCTGTATATATTTGTTCCTTAACCAAGTATTGTTTCACTGATTGTACACCCCCTACATGGGGAATACTTGTATATAGATTCTTAACGTCTAAGGTGACTAGAATAGGGTTTTCTTGGCCATTTAGTTTAATCTCATTTAGCCTATTGAGGAATTCAGTAGAATCCTCCAAATAAGATGATAGTTTGGACACTATTGGTTTAAGTATTCTATCTAGAAAAGTGGCTATATTTGACAAGACTGAATCAACGCTTGCCACAATGGGGCGTCCCGGTGGGTTAATGAGGGACTTGTGGATTTTAGGAAGTATATATATCAGGGGAGTGATACATTCTTTCTTTAGCAAATATTGACTTAGTTTCTGGTCAATGATACCTTTATCTAGGGCATTTTGGACAATAACTTTCAATTCATTTTGTATTGTTTTTAATGGATTATTTTCAAGCTTTTCATATACCTCGGTGTCCCTTAATTGATTGTTTATTTCTTCTATGTATTTTGTTTTATCCATGATTATAATTGCCCCGCCCTTATCCGCTTTTTTAATAATTATATCAGGGTTATTTATAATTTTATTAAGGGATCGTTTCTCCTCAACTGTTAAATTGTACTTCATTTGTATCCCCTTATGTACTCTGATGTTGTATTTAAGTTTTTCTATATCCTTATTTACCAATGTAATATACGTTTCAATAGGATGATAATTTGTAGGCGGAATAAAGCTAGACTTAGCAGTTAAATCAAAATCTGAGAATTTCAAACAATCAACATTATCAGTATTTACATTTACAGCGTTATACGGTATTCTAGAAAAGTGAGCTTTAAGACGCAATTGTCTAAAGAATCTATATAGCTCAATGTCCAAGTCCATACAATTAATGGTGTTACTCGGGCAAAAGCCCAAACCTTTATTGAGTAAATTCAATTCCCCTTCGGTGAACGGTACCTGTGATATGTTGATCACTAAATCATTTACCGTTTCACCCGACGTCCTTTCGGTGGCCGACTTGCGTTGCCTCTGGTATTTTCGGCCGCCCCTCCGCCTCCGTCTTGGCTCGGTACCTGTAGGGAAAAAGAAGAGGGAGAGGGAGACTGGAACTGGGAGATAGTCCCCACTGAGTTGTTTCGTGATGAATCGCTAGCCTCCGATCGTGTTTGGCGTTCTCTACCTCGACGACTCTGGCGTCTGACGTCACTTCTGGGCATTCGCGTCTCGCGGGATTCCCATCTGTACACGTGACCATACAGGTAATCGTCCGCATCTCTAGAGAACTTGATTCTTTTCTTTTCTTCATTGCCTTTTCTAAATTCATCCAATTTTGTATCCAAGTCAGCCTTTAAGGTATTGAAATCAGTGGTGGATAATTTTTCTTGTAAACTGACCTCCAAAGCTTGTATCTTTTGTTGATTCGTTTGTATCTCTTTTTGTATACGTTGTATCGTCAGAATCATAAGATCAAAGGAACACTTGTTAAGAATCTTTTCAAAGGTTGAGCAGTATTCTTTGTCTTCCATAAAGAGTGTCGGTCTTAATGACACTCTCAGGCCTCTTGGGATTCGGCGCAACTTGTAATATTCAGCAAGAGTAGAGGAATGTAATTCCCAATTCACCTCTTTCTTTTTTTCACGTTCCCACTGTTTAGAACATAGGTCTGTATCTGGGATAGCCAGGAAGTCCCGTGGGCCTCTTACAAGAGTGGCAATAGCTGCAGCCTCCACATCAGAGAACGTAAACACATCTTGTTGAATCTCCATAGCTTGTATATAGAATAATTTTGTTAAGAATTGTGCTATTGACTGGTGAATAGGTTATATAAACAAGTTAACGTCCAGCACCAATTCTGTCCTCGATAAGGGTGCAAGCAGCCCACAGTAACACTAAATATTTAAAAATAAGAAGGTGTGTAAAGAATTACATAAATTGAAAATCACAAGTTTTTTGTATATAAAAAATGCATAGTTATGATTATAAAACAAAATCACTGTTTATTGATTATTTTTATTCTGTTGTAAGAATATGTATTATCACAATTGTAATTATCTACACCTGTGTTGTGTCACATGGACTGCCTATAAAAGGTGGAGTTGGATTATGTACTAATCACTTGGCTTGAGAAAGGGCAGAGGCCCGAAACGTCGCCTGTATTTCACTGCTTGTAATAAAAATGTTATAAAAAACAACTTGGAGTGCTGCAGCCATTTCTATTTTACATATATATATATATATATATATATATATATATATATATATATATATATATATATATATATTGATGTACTGTAACGGTGCACTGTTGAAATTCAGTAAAATAATACTGATTGTCCTGTGTTACAATATAAAATATAACATTAGAAAAATAAACTCCCTGTACTTCAAATAAAGTGAATATTTAATCATTAAATAACTAAGTTTATAGATATCAATATCCAAGTTGTGCAAATGAAGGGATGAACCTGATAAAGGTTTAATTTCTATCTAATAAATGATCAATATATATTAAGTACAGTGAGTGCTTAATTCTTTTTTCAAGCATTTATATATAGAAAAAATATGAAGAAAAAAAGGAAAATTCCAGTAATCAGTTAAGTGAACTGAATTCAGATTCTACCTTAAGAAAATCAGAGAATCACAGGGTCATAGAGCATCACCTGAGTGAGTGGGGGAGTGGTTTAACCCCTTAAGGACCAGCGACGTACCCTGTATGTCGCTGGCCTTTTTTGGGACTTGATTGTTTTATAGTGTGGTCTTGCCACCAGCGTTGAGACTGCTCTATTCCACAAAGCCTTCTGGAGGGAGGGCATTAATAGCGTGTTCTTGCTAGACTTGTGCTATTATGTCCTGAAAAAACCCTTAACGACCAGTGACATACAGGGTACATTGTGGTCATTAAGGGGTTAACAGGGTATAAATATTGTGTTAGTTTGCATTGTATGTTACCTTGACAAAGGCCCAAGTTGGAGCCGAAACGTTGGAAAATAAATGTTGAAAAACCTATGAAAAAGAGAGAAGAGTCTTTCTTGTATGTATATATATATATATATATATATATATATAAGAGCAATCCAATAATATGCACTCCCTGGATTTAAGCACAGCACACTTTATTCAGCAGTGACGTTTCGGGGAATTCACCCCTTCCTCAGACAACTCAAAATGTGATAGAAACAGTGTATAAAAATATAACAATCCCCTCCCTATCCCTATTCAGCCAATCAAACAGGAGAAAGATCACATTATATCATGTGCAAATAGTCACTTAATCAAATGTGTAAAAAAAAAAAAAACAACAATAAATCTCATTATCTATATTATTTATGTGGTAATTCTCATGTGACCTGTATATCCAGTGATCATTACAAATAGTGATCATTAAAAATAGTAATTAGTGACATTAATATAGTGGACATGGATCTGTAGCCTAAATAAAGATAAACCTAAATATCTAAATCACCCTATAAAGGAAACTCAGAGTATATAGCCATATACAGATATTCAAGCACCGTAATCCACAGTAATCCACAGTATATTTCAACATAAGGCATAGTCAGAGCATAATCATAATTGTACCATACAAGCAGCAGTTGATTGCATCGGTTTGCATTCGCCATTAGGCACCACGCTGGAATCAGCGTGGGATGGTGGGCGTGGTCACCATTAATACCGGTCATGCCCCCTTCTAGTGTCACACTGACCTAACCAATCAGGAAGTTGCATCAGGCGTTGCCATAACAACCCACCGCACCGGAACAAAGCCTGCTCAGAACGGAACACCTCATTAAGGTTAACATATAGTATCAGCAAGTTGCTATAGCACCGTCTACCGCAACATCGGCGATTCAACCACCTGTCAACCCATCACAATACAAATACATCATCAGAACACATAGCCCCCTACAGAGAATAATTGCACTGTCAGACAAATCATACAACGTAATTATGTTACATCAGCTCTATCAAGCATGACCAGTCTAAGAGAGTGTTACGATAATACAAGCCCTCACATACTCCTATTGATCCTAATTGTTACAGCCCAGTGTTAACATGTATGGCAACCTCATAGCATCTATGTATATGTAAAGGAGGATCTACCATAATCAAGAAGTTGCATCAGGTGTTGCCATAACAACCCACCTTACCGGAACAAAGCCTGCTCAAAACGGAACACCTCACTGAGGTTAACATATAGTATCAACAAGTTGCTATAGCAACGTCTACCGCAACAACGGCGATTCAACCACCTGTCAACCCATCACAATACAAATCCATCATCAGAACACAAAGCCCCCTACAGAGAGTAATTACACTGTCAGACAGATCATAGAGCGCAATTATGTTACATCAGCCCTAACAAGCATGACCAGTCTAAGAGAGTGTTGCCATAACACAAGCCCTCACATACTCCTATTAATCCTAATTATTACAACCATAGCCCAGTGTTAACATATATGGCAACCTCATAGTATCTATATATATATATATATGTAAAGGAGGATCTACCACAGTCTGGCTCACATAGCAAGCCACAGAGTACAAATGAAAAAATAAAGTATGCACAATCTGTATGTAATCTAAGCAAACGTGAATGTGAACTAAATATCCTAAGTCCCAGCTACATAGGGCTATCAGATTCATGTTAAATTAAATCTCTATAAACTACATGTGACAAATTATATTATTCTGTAAAGAGCTATTAACATAAGCCAAACCTGATCACTTATTCCACATAGTGTTATATACATCTAATTGGGCTGAGGTACAAGGACCACCATACAGTCTTTTGTCATAGGCTCTATGTTGTATTGGTAGAGTGTAATTTACTAGTGGTATATAAATCTCATTGGGCTGGTCTTTTATGATAGGCTCAATAATGTACTAATGCTGTAAGGCCTGTATACTTATGTATGTATATGTATAGCAATCTCACCTCATATCTCCAGGAGTATGGTAAAAACATGGATCTCAATGTGGACTCCCAGAATCAACAGAGTCACTATAAAAAACAGTGACTCTGTACTGTTCCCAGTCTATGGATCCATTTTGCTTTAATTTGAAGTAGTTTCTTCTTTCTATTTCCCCCTCGTCTCAATGGTGGTACGTGATCGATTAGTAAGAAGCGAAGATCTTTCACTGTATGATTCATCTCTACAAAATGTCGTGCCACAGGTTGGTCTGATTTACCCTCTTTCAGTGCCACTCTGATTGCACTCCTGTGGTACGCCATCCGTTTTCTGATGTCGTCGTCCGTCTTACCTACGTAGTACATTCCACATGTACAGTTCAATAGGTATACCACATATGGCGTGGAGCATGTTAGATGGAATTGAATTTTGAATCTCTAGTTGGTATGTGGATGCTGAAATGTTTTACTCTGTATCATAGAGTTACATGTCGTGCATCCTAGGCACTTATAACAACCCAGTCTTTTAGAGTGTAACCATGTATCCTTGGTATATGCATGTCTTGGGTCAGTATTCATTAGCAGGTCCTGTAGATTGTATCCCCTTTTGTATCCCATCCTTGGTGGGGGGTTCTCTTTAAATAGCAAACATGGATCAGATGTCAATAGGTCCCAATGATCCTTCACTGACTTTGCAAGAATGTCAACAGCTGGTGAATATGTAGTGATGAACGTCATCCGTTTCTCAGTTGGCTTTTCTTCCCTGGTCTTAAGTAGTTGATCCCTCTCGGTTTCCTTTGCTATTCTACGTGCTTGCTGAATAGCATCAAACGTATAACCTCTTTGTAGGAATTTATTAGACATCTCCTCCAATTGTATATCAGCCTTCTCATTTACAGAGTTATTTCTCACCACTCTATATAGTTGTGCCAGTGGTATAGCTTTGATGAGAGATCTCGGGTGACTACTATTTGCCAATAGAAGAGAATTTCTGTCAGTGGACTTCTGATACATAGCCGTCTCCAAGTGCCCATTGCCTTTGAAAATTCTTAAGTTCAGAAAGTCAATGGAGTCCTTATGAGCCACCATCTTAAATTTAACTGGATGTGTAAGATCATTGAGGGCTTGTACCCATGTGTTCAAGTTTTCTTCTGTTCCTCTCCAGAGCAGTAGAACATCATCAATGTATCTCATGTACCTGATAATTTCAGGACGATCATATACCATCATTATGTTGGACTCAAAATTCTCCATATACAAATTCGCATATGAAGGGGCCATATTTGACCCCATGGCAGTTCCCATTATTTGTTGGAAGTATTTTGATTCGAACCTGAAATAGTTCAACGTCAAGCATAATTGAAGAATCTTAATGATGTACTCACTGTCAGGTCCCACATATGGGTATCTCAATAAGGCATCTTTAACCGCCATAATGGGGGATAACGATGTACAAGCTTGTAACGTCCATTGTTACTAGGTAGTCATCCATTGATATATCATGTATTTGTGAGAGTTGTCCCAACACATCAGTGGAGTCACGTACATATGATTTCATATGTATAACTAACGGTTGTAGGAACGAGTCTATCCACTGTGCTAATGGGCTAAGCAGGGATCCTCTTGCAGACACAATTGGGCGTCCAGGAGGTTTCTCTAAGCCCTTATGCACTTTGGGTAAAGTGTACAATATAGGGCAAATCGGGTATTGTACCTGTAGCCATTCATATGTCTCCTTATTGATCCAACCATTTGCCAAGCCTTCCAACAATGTTGTCTCAATAATTTCTTGGAATTGTTTGGTCGGATCCCTCAGTAGTGGTAGATATACCATGGTGTCCTCTAGTTGGGAGAAATTCCTCTCTATAGTCACTGTAATTAAGGACCACAATCGCCCCTCCTTTGTCCGCTTTGCGAATCACAATATTTGGATCTTGTGACAAGCTCTTGATTGCCATCTGTTCATCTTTAGACATATTATGTCTGAACTTTTTCTCCGGCATTACTGCAATATGCTGCAGAACCAATCTAGTATATGTCTTTATACTAGCAGATGTCTGTTGAGGGTCAAATGTACTTTTTTTCTTGAAAGTGGTCCCCATCTCTTGATGTTCCATCTTTTTGAAATGGTCTTTCAACTTAAGATTTCTTTTAAACTTTTGGACATCCAGCCATGTATCAAACTCACCCGGTTTATGAGTAGGAAAATGTCAGGCCCCTATTAAGTAATTTTTGTTCCGCTTCAGTGAGCATTCGATCAGACAGATTCAATACTATGTTCTCATCATTCGTCCACCTAGTGGAGGTCTTCCAGTGAGTCCCACCCCTTCTTGGATGTGGTCTTCTTCCTTTTTTCGGTGGCTTGATCTTGTAGTGACCCCTAAAAAATGCGATTCTGATGTTGAGGGTCTTATATATTCATGTGTTCTTGTGGTATCTGTATCGGATCCTGAACTACTATCCACGGTATGTAGTTGTCTCCTGGTGTATACCCTTTGGCGGCGTGGTCGTCGTGGTCTAAAGCTGTGCCTCTCTTCAGGGCTAAGTATCCATTTGTATACTTGTCTCTCCCTGTAGTCTTCAACCACTTGTTGTAGCTTTTTATTTTTGAATGCCACTAGGGAGTCTTTATATTCTTTTAGTTGTTGTGTGAGTTTATTTAACCAATTTTCACTCAGATCTTGTTGTAAGACAGGGCCCTTAGTGGTATCAAATGTCACAATTTCATCTTTAACTTTATTCAGTAAAGCTCTAACTTCTACAACCACCAATAGTAGTAGATCTAAAGAACACTTATTTAACACTGCACACCTTTTTACAGAACTCACTGTTGTTCCTCCCAATCGTGGGTACATTGTGTTTTCTAAAGCCCTTTGGAATCATCTTCTTTTTATAATATTCAGACAAGTAAACACCATGTAAATGTAAATCCACTTCTCTTTTCTTCAATTTTAGTAGATTTAAGTAGATGGTTTGGGCTGATTCTGTGTCTGAAGTAATCTCCTCATGTTCAAATAAAATCCTTGCTGCATCCACCTCTGCCAGGGAGAGTGTTTCTGCCCCCTCTACATCTGGTGGTACTGTTTTTGTTAGGCCTTGTGAGGCACTAATCAATAGTGGTGTATCCATAGTCCACAAAGTGATGTGTAGTTTCACCCAAGTGAATCCTTGTGTAATGGTAGCTGAAGAGAAGGAAGGCCTCAATGCAGTGGGTGCTGCAAAATATATATATAAATTGGAGAACAAATCTAACATTTGGCTAAATGCTGAAAAGCCTAGGTGCCACGTCACGGCCCCTCCATTACCTGGGTACGGAATTTCTACTATATTTGACTCTATGAGTGTGATATTTATACTAATAAAATAATATAATTGTCTAAAATGTGTCTTATGTCTATCTGTTTTGTTTTATTTGTGATACCATCTTTTTCATTGAATAAATTAATTTTTTTAGGTTTGATTAATCATTAATGAAACCAACTTTTATATATACAATAATATTGTCCACATATATAAAAAGTATCTATACTTACGTTGCTTTGTCAAATACTATTGCAGACTACTGCAAATACTAGTTACACACTTATAATTTAATATATTTCAGCTGTCAATCTCTAAGAAACTATATAATTTTTTTTTTTAAATAATACGATTATGTATTTCAAAGACAGTTATGATAGGATACAAATATGTGTCAATTGTCATTGGCTCTAACAATGTGTAAAAAATTATTTTTTTTAAATTCACATTTCAGGTTTTACAACAATGATGTAGGCTCATAAGCAGATTTCAAAGCCCTTGAGGAGAGACTCATATATAACTGCTTTGCAAAGGATTTCAATGATACAGGCTAATATTTTAACGGGATAGTAAAATCCAAATCAAACTTTCAGGATTCAGATAGGGCATGTGATTTTAAACAACTTTCTAATTTACTTTTATCCTCAAATTTGCTTTGATCTCTTGTTATTCTTATTTGAATGCTAAACCTAGGTAGGCTTACATGCTAATTTGTAAACCCTTGAAGGCCGCGTCTGCATTTGACAGTTTTTCACAGCTAGAGGGCGTTAGTTCATGTGTTTCATATAGTATTGTGCTCAAGCACGTGTAGTTATTTAAGAGTCATCACTAATTTCCTGCAATGCAAGCCTGTCAAAATATCTGACATAAGGAGGCAGTTAGCATAAGCTTATATACAAGTTAATTACAGAGGTAAAAAGTATATTTATAGAACAGTGTTGGTTATGCAGAACTAGGGAAAGGTAAATAAATGGATTATCTATCTTTTAAAACAATAACTTTTTTTCGCTTTAAGTATCCCTTTACGTCTTAAATATATATAATATTGTGATTGTGCAAAATGATTTTTTGTAAAAGGACAGTAAATATATATATTTTTAAAATTGGTATGATTTAAAATAGGGAAAGTAATTGTAATAAACTTTAAAATTCACTTTGATCACAAATTAAGCTTAGTTCTCTTTGGTATTCTTAGTTTAAAGATCCACATAGTAAGGCTCATATGATCATTTTAAATACATTGTCAGCGTATTGATACATGCTTTTTTTATTTGATTTTGACAACATTGGAGAACTAGCTCATGTGACCCGTATTGATAACATTGTCATAAACGCCAGTGCCTTGTGGCAGACAATGCAATAGTTTAATACAATATTATTAAATGGACAGTAAAGTAAAAAGTAAACTTTTATGGATTAGATAGAGCAGGACATTATGAAGAACTTTACAATTTACTTCTGATAAAAATTGTGCTTTGTTTTCTAGGTATCCTTCGTTAAAGAGTAACCAAAGGTGAGCTCAGGATATTTCATGTGTCATTAGCCATCTGGCAACAGTATTTGCAACTATGTTTATAAAACTGTTATACATAGGTTGAAATGCTTGTGCAATATAATGCTACAGACTATCTGTGACAGCATATTTGTCAAGTATGTATTACATTTTTTTAAGGATTTGTTTTAAACACTTGCCCGATGGCTAAAGACACTTGCAAACTTATGAACTCAACGAGGATTACTAATTAACAAAGGAAAACATTCGAAATTAGCAGATTTGATAATAGAAGTAAATAGTAAAATTGTTTAAATTGCATGTTCTATGAGAATTCATCATTTTTTTTTTTGTTTCTTGTGTAATGTCCCTTTAAATTGAAACCAAAGAAAAGGACGTGATACGGGGGTTGTCACAAGATGTTTACATACAAGTTAAACACAGACGTTTTTTAATTGAACTGCGGTGGTTATGTTAAAATGGTGAGTGCTATAAAAAGTGATTCTCTATATTTGTAAATTATGGTTTTCAATAAAGTTTTAAAAGATTGATCACAAATGTCATTACATGTAATTATGAGAAAAAAAAGGATAAAGGGACCCAAGATGAGGATTATAAACTACATAAGTATAGCGTTAAGGGTTATATTTAATAAATAGTGTTAATAACATAAATTGTCACATTTTAGTTATGTTTTATATTTATTTCTGGTGGTGAAATAGCTATGCACATGTGTCAACCGATTACAAGAGGCAGCTATGTGCAGCCAACATTCATCAGCTAAGGAGCATATTTAGATAAAAACTTAAAAAAATTATATAGAGTGATTGAATATACTTATAGAATGTAATTCAATTATGAAGTGGGTTGATAAGTAAAGATGATTTTAATTCAACAAATAAAATGTGTTTAATGTCCCTTTAATTTATTTATAGAAATAAATGTAATCAGTTTATTAGAATTTTATGTTATTTTAAAGTTTATCCTTTAAATTACTTCACATTTAGATGTAAAGAAAACAGCCTACCGTTTGCATATATCTTGGTTTTCATCAAAGGATTTATAATATACAGGGAGTGCAGAATTATTAGGCAAATGAGTATTTTGACCACATCATCCTCTTTATGCATGTTGTCTTACTCCAAGCTGTATAGGCTCGAAAGCCTACTACCAATTAAGCATATTAGGTGATGTGCATCTCTGTAATGAGAAGGGGTGTGGTCTAATGACATCAACACCCTATATCAGGTGTGCATAATTATTAGGCAACTTCCTATCCTTTGGCAAAATGGGTCAAAAGAAGGACTTGACAGGCTCAGAAAAGTCAAAAATAGTGAGATATCTTGCAGAGGGATGCAGCACTCTTAAAATTGCAAAGCTTCTGAAGCGTGATCATCCAAAATAGTCAAAAGGGTCGCAAGAAGCGTGTGGAAAAACCAAGGCGCAAAATAACTGCCCATGAACTGAGAAAAGTCAAGCGTGCAGCTGCCAAGATGCCACTTGCCACCAGTTTGGCCATATTTCAGAGCTGCAACATCACTGGAGTGCCCAAAAGCACAAGGTGTGCAATACTCAGAGACATGGCCAAGGTAAGAAAGGCTGAAAGACGACCACCACTGAACAAGACACACAAGCTGAAACGTCAAGACTGGGCCAAGAAATATCTCAAGACTGATTTTTCTAAGGTTTTATGGACTGATGAAATGAGAGTGAGTCTTGATGGGCCAGATGGATGGGCCTGTGGCTGGATTGGTAAAGGGCAGAGAGCTCCAGTTCAACTCAGACGCCAGCAAGGTGGAGGTGGAGTACTGGTTTGGGCTGGTATCATCAAAGATGAGCTTGTGGGGCCTTTTCGGGTTTAGGATGGAGTCAAGCTCAACTCCCAGTCCTACTGCCAGTTTCTGGAAGACACCTTCTTCAAGCAGTGGTACAGGAAGAAGTCTGCATCCTTCAAGAAAAACATGATTTTCATGCAGGACAATGCTCCATCACACGCGTCCAAGTACTCCACAGCGTGGCTGGCAAGAAAGGGTATAAAAGAAGAAAATCTAATGACATGGCCTCCTTGTTCACCTGATCTGAACCCCATTGAGAACCTGTGGTCCATCATCAAATGTGAGATTTACAAGGAGGGAAAACAGTACACCTCTCTGAACAGTGTCTGGGAGGCTGTGGTTGCTGCTGCACGCAATGTTGATGGTGAACAGATCAAAACACTGACAGAATCCATGGATGGCATGCTTTTGAGTGTCCTTGCAAAGAAAGGTGGCTATATTGGTCACTGATTTGTTTTTGTTTTGTTTTTGAATGTCAGAAATTTATATTTGTGAATGTTGAGATGCTATATTGGTTTCACTGTTAAAAATAAATAATTGAAATGGGTATATATTTGTTTTTGTTAAGTTGCCTAATAATTATGCACAGTAATAGTCACCTGCACACACAGATATCCCCCTAAAATAGCTATAACTAAAAACAAACTAAAAACTACTTCCAAAACTATTAAGCTTTGATATTAATGAGTTTTTTGGGTTCATTGAGAACATGGTTTTTGTTCAATAATAAAATGAATCCTCAAAAATACAACTTGCCTAATAATTCTGCACTCCCTGTATTTTAAAAAAATATGATATTTTAAAAGTTATGTTATTAAAAAATTAAGTGTTTATTTAAATATTTATTCATTATTACATACAACTTAAGTGACAGACATTAAAAAAAAATATATAAAAAAAATATATTCTATTCAATTCAGACTATACAGTGAGTGCAGAATTATTAGGCAAATGAGTATTTTGTGCAAATCATCCTCTTTATGCATGTTTTACTCCAAGCTGTATAGGCTCGAAAGCCTACTACCAATTAAGCATATTAGGTGATGTGCATCTCTGTAATGAGAAGGGGTGTGGTCTAATGACATCAACACCCTATATCAGGTGTGCATAATTATTAGGCAACTTCCTTTCCTTTGGCAAAATGGGTCAAAAGAAGGACTTGACAGGCTCAGAAAAGTAAAAAATAGTGAGATATCTTGCAGAGGGATGCAGCACTCTTAAAATTGCAAAACTTCTGAAGCGTGATCATCGAACAATCAAGCGTTTCATTCAAAATAGTCAACAGGGTCGCAAGAAGCGTGTGGAAAAACCAAGGCGCAAAATAACTGCCCATGAACTGAGAAAAGTCAAGCGTGCAGCTGCCAAGATGCCACTTGCCACCAGTTTGGCCATATTTCAGAGCTGCAACATCACTGGAGTGCCCAAAAGCACAAGGTGTGCAATACTCAGAGACATGGCCAAGGTAAGAAAGGCTGAAAGACGACCACCACTGAACAAGACACACAAGCTGAAACGTCAAGACTGGGCCAAGAAATATCTCAAGACTGATTTTTCTAAGGTTTTATGGACTGATGAAATGAGAGTGAGTCTTGATGGGCCAGATGGATGGGCCTGTGGCTGGATTGGTAAAGGGCAGAGAGCTCCAGTTCAACTCAGACGCCAGCAAGGTGGAGGTGGAGTACTGGTTTGGGCTGGTATCATCAAAGATGAGCTTGTGGGGCCTTTTCGGGTTGAGGATGGAGTCAAGCTCAACTCCCAGTCCTACTGCCAGTTTCTGGAAGACACCTTCTTCAAGCAGTGGTACAGGAAGAAGTCTGCATCCTTCAAGAAAAACATGATTTTCATGCAGGACAATGCTCCATCACACGCGTCCAAGTACTCCACAGCGTGGCTGGCAAGAAAGGGTATAAAAGAAGAAAATCTAATGACATGGCCTCCTTGTTCACCTGATCTGAACCCCATTGAGAACCTGTGGTCCATCATCAAATGTGAGATTTACAAGGAGGGAAAACAGTACACCTCTCTGAACAGTGTCTGGGAGGCTGTGATTGCTGCTGCACGCAATGTTGATGGTGAACAGATCAAAACACTGACAGAATCCATGGATGGCATGCTTTTGAGTGTCCTTGCAAAGAAAGGTGGCTATATTGGTCACTGATTTGTTTTTGTTTTGTTTTTGAATGTCAGAAATTTATATTTGTGAATGTTGAGATGCTATATTGGTTTCACTGTTAAAAATAAATAATTGAAATGGGTATATATTTGTTTTTGTTAAGTTGCCTAATAATTATGCACAGTAATAGTCACCTGCACACACAGATATCCCCCTAAAATAGCTATAACTAAAAACAAACTAAAAACTACTTCCAAAACTATTAAGCTTTGATATTAATGAGTTTTTTGGGTTCATTGAGAACATGGTTGTTGTTCAATAATAAAATGAATCCTCAAAAATACAACTTGCCTAATAATTCTGCACTCCCTGTATTTATATGATTGCATGAACAAACATATTTACATACCCTAAAAATAGTATTGAATATTTTTTTTTATTAACATAAAGAGCAACAATCGTTTTATAATATACAAGGGGCACAATGTAGAATCAATTATCGATATTAGTATCTGTATATAAATTTTAATATTATATTGACATTTCTTACCCCAAATATAAGCATGCAAGTTTGAATATTTTTAATATAACATTTTTGGATGTTTGACATTGTTCAGCCAGAAATGAACGCTTCAGTGATAGTCTGCTACTGAAAGTGTTCCGTGCACATCCGGTTATGAAGAGAATGAAAAAAAAAGGTGCGCATCGCATTACCAGTTACGTCGATGTGTCATCTTCACTGCGTGATGACAGATTGCAACGGATCGTGAGCAAGCAGAGATTTTTAACAAAATATAGACAGGGGTGAAGAAGGTAAAGGGAGGAGGAGTTTAGGGGAAATTTTGGAGTGAAAGATAGAGATAATAACGATGATATTCACTATTGGGGGTATGTGTAAATTGTTTAATTGGTTATGTTGTTTGAGAAGAAATCGACTTGTAAGTGCTGTTTACTGTCCCTTTAAGGAGATCTTCCTGAACTGCCTTGCACAGGCATCTTTAAACTGTAAATAAGAGGTTATTTATTTATGTCCAAAATCAGTTGTTTCGGATGTAGGGCATTGGTCCCCAGTTGATTTAAAATATATCTTAAGTGTCAACTTACTAATAAACTTTTTAACATCTAATAAGATATTAAAAACAGAAAATCTATTTGTAGGTGCAAATCCTATGAATCTTGATAGAACATTCAATTAAAATTTATCACATTAAAGTGAAGGTAAAGTTCGCTGTATTGCAATATAGTGCTATACATTTCAGCACAAATAAATGGCACTTTCATTCTTCAAAATTTCTAATTTCTCTTTTAAACCGTGTTTTTGCCATTTTTATTTGACATCTAGCAACATTAAAATTCAACCCGTTTTTTTTTCTTTACCTACTAGTCACGTTTTTACACCAGCCTTAAATTTCTGGTCGTTAGGCGGCCGTCATTTTACGTTATCGCTCTCTTTGACGCTTTGTGCATGCGTTAGCATTCTTAGCTCTCACTGGGAAGCCAAGCGCAGCCCCATTTCGCGAATGGTTAATTCAATTTTTTTTTCTACAGCATTACGTAGCAGGCTTATTTCTACAAACGGCAACAATATCAAAGCCTTATACAATTGTAAGAAGCGCATCAATGTCTTACATTGAATTTCAAGTAAGTTCATAAGCATTTAAAATGTTTTGCGCTATTGTACAGAATTGTCACAAAATATTATTTTAATAATCACAGTGTATATTCTCGGTATCAACTCCTCCGATACCGACTATGGTCACCTCGGAGATGTTGGGACGCAGCATTTCCTCCCAGCGGCAGTGCACAAATGTTTGTTCCGGACCACCACCAGTCCCTGAATGGTATTCTCTGTCCCTTGGAGCTTCTTCTTAAAGTGAAGGTAAAGTTTTGACTTTCTGCAAGGATTATTTAATCTATCACCTTGTAAAATAAACTGTCGCTAACTTATTTTTTTTTTAACCTTACATATTTCGGTAGTAAATGTATTTGATTCTCCCCTACCGTTCCGTTAAAGCTCCGCCCATGATCCATTTCCTGTCTGTTTGTATAGAGCGTGCCTACAATGCTCGTGCCCGGACAAGATAACCAGTGCGCATGCGGTAATCCTCGACGACGGTGCACAATGCGCATGCGTTAATGCTTGTTATAAACAAGCTTGCTATGTATTGATGGTTTTGTTAGTAAACTTGCGCTAAACGGGGCCGCGCCAGGGAGCGGAAGGATTCTTACGCATGCGCAGAGCTTAGAAGATAGCGGTGACGTCAAATGACGGCCGCCTAACGGCCAGCAAGTCAATTGGCTGTTCTGAAAACGTGACCAGCAGGATAAAAAAAAATATATATCACGGGTTGAATCGTAAGCTTGTTAGATTGCAACTAAAACCTGATAAAACTACGAATAAAGGTAAAAATTAAAATTTTCATGAATGAAAGTGCCATTGATTTGTGCTGTATTGCTGATATTTGCATAGTAATACAGCAAACTTTACCTTCACTTTAAGTTCAGCTCTGAAGTCCCAGTAACGGTGCTGTATAGACTTGACATCCCTCTTATAGTCCCCCACTGCATTAACGGCATTCGTGATCTCCATCCACAACTTCCTCTTATCCGAAGGGGTGGCCCTCTGTGCCTGCAGCCTTGTAGCCCTCTCCATATAAGCTTCTATAAGGGCCTCCTCCTCCATGGTATATCTCTCCTCCCTCTGCCTGGACTTCCCTGGACTGTGAAGCTCCCTGTCTATGCTGCACCGATCTGGACCCAGCCACTTGTTCATCTTCCACAATGTGGCTGGGTCCACCCACCCCTTCTTCTAGTTCCTCTCCCACACCTAAACTCCTGCATAACCTCCTCCCTAAGCTCATCCCTATACTCCTGCCTAAGGAGCTCTACTAGCTCCGGGCTAACCTGCCCCCTATCCCTCCATACTCAATAAAAATGTGAATTTGCCCAAATGAAAGGGGGTCAAAATAATCCCCTAAAAGTAAAAATTGCTTGAAGTGTGAATGGGATAAAAAAAAAGAGGGTAAGGAGTATTAAACAGACAAACGTATATGGTAAAAAAAGACGAAAATGAGGATATGTAAACTTTATATTGGTGTAAATCAAACAATCTAACTATGGGATGGGTATGGGATTAGAGGGAATGGGGTATGGGATTAGAGGGAATGGGGTATGGGGTGTAGGATGAAAGGGAATGGGGTATAGAGTGTATGTAGTGTTAGTGATAAGTGTATGTATGTATTAAATGTGATTGGGTGTAAATGTGTTTATATAAGGAATGTACCAAAAACAGCACTCGCACGCTCACCCAAACAAACTCTTGCTCACTAACGCTCTCTATCTCTCTCACTAACTCACTCTCTCTCAAAAAACTAACGCTCACTCTAATCTCTCTCTAATCTCTCCAAACCCTCCAACGCCTTGACCGGCACCTAACTCGAAAAAGCAGTCAAAGAAGCCATGGTTAGAGCGTGTTTATATACCCTATGTAAATGTTTAATGATGTACCGGTTTGCAAAGTAAACGAGGTCCAGGTGTGCTTTCTTTTTTATTTGTATGAGTGCAATGTGTATTAGTTGTTTTAATTTGCTCATATTAAGTTTGTAAATGCACATATGTATTTGTGGAATGTGTATAATGCGATGATGTAATAGCGATCGTTTCGCATAACATTCTCCAAGTGTATTATCGCCAAATCTAAATGGTGATTTCTGATGGTCTCGTATTTGTTAAGTGTTGTAAATGTTTTTTATTTGTAATAATATTTCGTAATCGGCAATGTTGAAAAAAGCGTTATTGCTTTAGTCATAGCCCTAATTTTTTTTGCGTGTGAATGGGTTATTAGGTGGATGTAAAGAGATTAGTAAATGAGCTTACCGGCAGATGAGAGGCGTAGGTTCCCGGTATCAACTCCTCCGATACCGACTATGGTCACCTCGGAGATGTTGGGACGCAGCATTTCCTCCTAGCGGCAGTACACAAATGTTTGCAATGCAAATGTTTTGTTTGTGTATCAGTGTGCTGTTTTCATGTTGTTTTGTTCCGTGTTGCAGATCGCAACATATTTTCCTATTCCTTGTTTAGTGTAAATGTTGTGTAGTAATTGTTGTTTCTGATTATAAATGTTGAATGCGTATGTTCTATGTTGTGTGAGCGATTTGTTGTTTGTACATTTGAGCTGACTGTTTTTCTTGTCCATGATGTTGTATACATAATATGACAGAGCAGTGTGTATTTCTTGTGAGATCAAGTGTTAGATGAAAAATCCGTGTATTCTTCATTTTGCATTGATCTCTATGGGAGAAATCAGTACGCGCCCATGATTACGCTTGGTAAATAAACAAGGTACTCGTGTTACCGCGACGCGTTACAAGGTTCTTTTCAGACTCGTAATACCTACGTTATGAAAGGTGCGCAATGAAACTAACTTACACTATATTAGCGAGCAGCCATAATGCCACAACTTGTAATCTGACTATTAGGTGCACTGATAAAAATATAATCTATTGTATGCAGTGCTCTTGTAAAGTACAACATAACATTCAACAAAAGACTGTCACAACAAGATGACTCGGATCCAACTGAAAAAAAAACCTCACACGTATGTACTACCACTAAACCGAACCCGATGCTTTTTAATCTTGAGGAAAGTTTACCTAAGGAACTATACGTGCTACTTTAATTTACTCAGAAGATTTTAGCTCTTGCTACATTTTTTATAATTCTTATACTCACATATATATATATATATATATATATATATATATATAACAAGCAGCAAAGTAAAGCACTCACTGGACTTTGGACATCAAAATAAAATCTTTATTACGCAACGTTTCGGGACCTCAAACGTCCTTTCCTATGACAAACAAAATGTGCAAATGAACAAACTTTTAAAGGCCTTTCGGCCCCTCCCCTATTCTAGTCTCCAATCCCTGGAGACCGTGTGCAAACAGTAAGGGGCTAAATCATATTCGTAGCCCAAACCAAATAAAGTATTAACACAAACCTGTGATTAAAATGATCTTAAAACAGTTAAATGAATGTGTATATCTTATAATGTGTAGTGATCTATACAAATACTGTGCTTCTAAAGTTAAGCTATTAAGTGATCCCACAGGGTTCAAAAACTCACATGCTGGTGCATGTCACGGGATTACACAAAAATGGAACAGTCCAAATGACAAGACATGCCATAGTCTAACCTTTAGCACCGCCCACGCATCTGTCAAACACTGTAAAGCAGAACGGGGTAAACATTCAAGGAGAACACTCCCCTTTTAGGTTTGTACACCACTCATAGCATCCCTGTACACATCAGATGAGAGACAGAACCTGTCACGCCAGCCACCAACAAAGCAAACAAATCTGCACACACCCCTCATCAAGATCAGCTATTGCCGACAGACATACACTGCAGATCACCCAGTCGATCCCACTTGTGGCAAAACACTGCTCGATTCATCGGCAACGCCCACAACACCGCCCCATCATCCAATAGGAGCCTCAGGGGCACACCCCTCTCGCATAGGTTGGGAGAATAAGATCCGCCTACGTTATCTTATAGCCATCTATCCCTAAAAGCGTTATCCTATTTGACCGATCAGAGGATACCTGGCATGTATAGTGAACATAACTAAACAATGCCCTTTCACTATCTGTGTGTAACCAAAAATTAAACCTAAATTGATGAGCTGTCCCAATCGACAACCGTAGCATCCCTGTGTTTATCTGATGAGAACAAAAATAAGAACCTGTCACGCCAACCACCAACACAACTAATAAAACTATACACACCGATCATTAAGATCAGCAAATCTTGACGGACTTGTAATGAAAATCACCCGGTGAACGGATCTGTCTATCGTACCTACCCGTAGCTACACCCTGCCAACATCTATCGGTAACGCCCACAACTCAACCCCATCACCTAATAGGAGCCTCGGGCACACCCCCTCTCCCATAGGTTGGGAGAAATAAAAGCCTATGTTGTCATATAACCGTCTGTCCCAAGAAAACTATCCTATCTGATAGATCAGAGGATACCCGGCAAGTTCAGGGAACAGGACTATACCCATTCACTAACTGCATGTCACCAAATTCAAGCCTAAGTTGATGAGCTGTCCTAATCAACAACCAGATGGGACAGAATACATACTCTACAGCGCCTAATGAGTCAAAGACAGATACACCATAAACCCAATCTATAGACCCGTCTACTAACCAGCGTGAAAGCAGAGCTGTGGGATCACAATAAAATAAACGTGTTGTAAAAGAAAAAATGTTTTGCAAACCACAATATATACAAACAGATATGATAATAAAAACAAATATGCCTATCCCTGCTACATTACTTAAGCACTGGTTCCTGCAATACATAGAACTAACAGTGTTAAAACATAGGAAAGAGCTAGCTGATCACCAGCTAAATCAATGATGGTAACATACTATAGTAAATTGTTTATAAATGATATCATGTACGATCATAGACTCTCAATAGCCACAATTGGCAATGTGTCAAAGTCTTCTTCCTAGGAAGGCTTGCCAGCCAGTGTGTGCATTGAGGCCCCTGGGTGCCAAAGTTCCCAGCTCATGTATCCATCTGGCCTCCTTCTGCAACAGTAGCTTTGCCCTATTGCCCCCTCTCCTTAGGGCCAGCACATGATCGATTATCCGGAATCTTAAATTCGTCACTGTGTGGCGTTCTTCCACAAAGTGTTGGGCCACCGGTTGGTCAGATTTCCCATTTTTGAGGGCAGTTCTTATACTCGACCGGTGGTTCGCCATTCCCGGATCACCAGCAGCATTAAATCGAATGAACATTGGTGCAAAACTCTGTACTACCGGTGGTTCGCCATCCTGGTCCTGGCAACATCGATGGTCTTCCCGATATAGAACAACCCACATGGGCAATTAAGAAGATAAATGATGTAAGGTGTCGTGCATGTAAGGAAAAAATTGATCTTATATTTTTTCTTTTTCTCTGGATGTTGGAATATGTTCCCCGTATGCATGCTATTGCACGTAACACAGCTTGTGCATTTAAAACACCCATTTTTCTTCTTCAACCATAGTTGTTTGTCAGTCATTGGAGTGAGATCTGTCCTCATTAGGGAGTCTGTTAGGCTCCTGCCTCTCCGATATGCCAAACGGGGTATCCCCCACTTTTTAAATGGCAATGTAGTGTCGGATTGTATTAATTTCCATTCATCCCTGATGGCTCTCGTGATTTGATGCAGATCCGGAGTGTAGGTAGTAACAAAAGTCAATTGGGGGGTAGTATCCCGTTTGTCTATATCCGTTCTGGTCTCCTCCTGGACTACCTGGTTGCACATGGTACGGAGATGTTTCTTGTTATACCCACATTGTATAAATCTCTCTGTCATCTCAGATAATTGGCCATAACACTGTTCTGGATCTGTATTATTCCGCACCACTCTTTGGAATTGAGCTTTTGGTATGTTTCGAATCAGAGCCGGTTGGTGACAACTGTTTGCATGCAGAATAGAATTTCGGTCTTTGCTCTTCCTAAAAAGAGTGGTGCCAAGTGCTCCATTGATTTTAAACACCCTCACATCCAAATAATCCACAGTGTCCACATTACCAAATAATCCACAGTGTCCACATTAGCAACATGCTGGAATCTAATTGTACTTTCCAGTGAGTTGAGTGTGTTGATCCATAGTTCCAGTGAGTTTGCATCACCCTGCCAGATAAGAAACAAGTCGTCTATGTATCTACAGTAGAATTTAATAGACGGTGTCTCATACACTTTCATCTGTAAGGTCTCATACTCAGCCATATATAAATTCGCCAGCTATGGGGCCACATTCGACCCCATCGCTGTACCAGCGATTTGAAGATAAAATTCATTTTCAAAGCGGAAAAAATTCATTTCCAGGCAAGTTGTCAGCAATTCTATCAAAACATATTCCAGTGGACCAACATATGGCACATGTCTCAGGCAGTTGGTAACCGCCACAATACCTGCTGTGTGTGGAATCACTGTATACAAGCTTGAGACGTCCATAGTGACCAGTAGCTCTGACTCGTTTATGTTCTCCAAATGGATAACCCGTTGGATAAATTAAGTTGAGTCCTGTACATACAACCTCATTTGTTTGACCATTGGTTGAAGAAAGTGGTCTACAAATTCAGCCAGAGGTTGGAGAAGTGATCCTCCGGCTGAGACGATCGGTCTTCCAGGGGGACATCTCATATCTTTGTGGATTTTCAGCAATGTGTAAAGTATTGGAGTTATGGGAAAGTCCCTCCGTAGGAACCTAGCTTCTTGTTCCGAGATGACCTCAGCCTGTCTCCATTCAGATATCTTACTGTCAATTTCACGCTTTAGATCCGAAGTGGTATCCTTCTGAAGAACAGTATAAGTTTTCTTGTCCACAAGTAGTCGAATGATCTCTTTTTTGTAGTCTTTCACATCCATCACCACAACGGCTCCACCCTTATCAGCCGGGCGTATCACGATCGTTGGATCCTTGCTTAATAACTTAAGCGCTTGTCTCTCTTCCTTGGTGAAATTGTCGTGCCGTTTCTTGGTGGTCGTGGGTTCCTGGTTCAGTCGTGTGAGGTAATTAGTATACATAGTAATAGAAGCATTGTTAGAGGTAGGATCAAATGTACCTGCCGTTCTGAATCTGAGGTGGCCTCAGTTTCACTTCTGAAATGTTCCTTCAAGCGAAGTGATCTCCCAAATTTCTGGATATCAATATATGTGTTAAAAGCGCTCTTTCTCGTGGTTGGTACAAATGATAATCCTTTATTTAATAATGACATTTCAGCTGCACTCAGTGGTCTGGTGCTGATGTTAAAAACATTATTGTCTATCTTCTCTGGGTTGATGGGCGGCCGGGTCCTTGTTTTAAAAAACGATTGGATGATGATGGATGTGGTGCCAAAGGTGGTCGTGAGGTGAAATCGTCACGGGTATTATCCCATAGTGGTGGATTACTGTATCCTCTGGATCTGGTTGTAATTCCTACAGATGTGGGAGCTTCGGGATTCATAGCACTCTCTGGATCAGTGATCTCTCCTTAGCTAGTGTCAACCGTATTAATAGCTTTCTTGGTATATCGCCTCTCCCTTCTAGGTCTGAGGTTCTTTCTTTCTTCGGGTGCTAGCATCCAGCGGTAGACGCTGTTGTGTGTATAATCCAATCCTACTGTTTGCAATTTACGGTTCTTAAAAGAGACTAGCTCTTGTTTATATGTTTTGACTTGTTTAGCTAGTTTATCAAGCCAGTCACATGAGCTGTCAGACCTGAATCTAGTCAGTTGTTCTGCATCGAAAGTTTGTATCTCTATTCTGACCTCCTGTAATAATCTCCCAGCTTCCCGGATCACCAGCAGCATTAAATCGAATGAACATTGGTGCAAAACTCTGTACTACCGGTGGTTCGCCATCCTGGTCCTGGCATCATCGATGGTCTTCCCGATATAGAACAACCCACATGGGCAATTAAGAAGATAAATGATGTAAGGTGTCGTGCATGTAAGGAAAAAATTGATCTTATATTTTTTCTTTTTCTCTGGATGTTGGAATATGTTCCCCGTATGCATGCTATTGCACGTAACACAGCTTGTGCATTTAAAACACCCATTTTTCTTCTTCAACCATAGCTGTTTGTTAGTTATTGGAGTGAGATCTGTCCTCATTAGGGAGTCTTTTAGGCTCCTGCCTCTCCGATATGCCAAACGGGGTATCTCCCACTTTGTAAATGGCAATGTAGTGTCGGATTGTATTAATTTCCATTCGTCCCTGATGGCTCTCGTGATTTGATGCAGATCCAGAGTGTAGGTAGTAACAAAAGTCAATTGGGGGGTAGTATCCTGTTTGTCTATATCCGTTCTGGTCTCCTCCTGGACTACCTGGTTGCACATGGTACGGAGATGTTTCTTGTTATACCCATGTTGTATAAATCTCTCTGTCATCTCAGATAATTGGCCATAACACCGTTCTGGATCTGTATTATTCTGCACCACTCTTTGGAATTGAGCTTTTGGTATGTTTCGAATCAGAGCCGGTTGGTGACAACTGTTTGCATGCAGCATAGAATTTCGGTATGTGCTCTTCCTAAAAAGAGTGGGGTCAAGTGGTCCATTGGTTTTAAACACCCTCGCATCCAAATAATCCACAGTGTCCACATTCGCAACATGCTGGAATCTAATTGTACTTTCCAGTGAGTTGAGTGTGTTGATCCATAGTTCCAGTGAGTTTGCATCACCCTGCCAGATAAGAAACAAGTCGTCTATGTATCTACAGTAGGTTTAATTTTTGGTTACACACAGTTAGTGAGCGGGCATTGTTTAGTTATGTTCCCTATACATGCCAGGTATCCTCTGATCGGTCATATAGGATAGCGCTTTTTGGGATAGATGGCTATAAGATAACGTAGACGGTTCTTATTCTCCCAACCTATGCGAGAGGGGGTGTGCCCCTGAGGCTCCTATTGGATGATGGGGCGGTGTTGTGGGTGTTGCCGACGAATCGAGCAGTGTTTTGCCACAAGTGGGATCGATGGTCTGTTCAGATCACTGGGTGATCTGTAGTGTATGTCTGTCGGCAATAGCTGATCTTGATAAGGGGTGTGTGCGGATTTGTTTGCTTTGTTGGTGGCTGGCGTGACAGGTTCTGTCTCTCATCTGATGTGTACAGGGATGCTATGAGTGGTGTACAAACCTAAAAGGGGAGTGTTCTCCTTGAATATTTACCCTGTTCTGCTTGACAGTGTTTGACAGATGTGTGGGCGGTGCTAAAGGTTAGACTATGGCGTGTCTTGTCATTTGGACTGTTCCATTTTTGTGTAATCCTGTGACATGCACCAGCGTGTGTTTTTTAACCCTGCGGGATCACTTAATAGATTAACTTTAGAAGCACAGTATTTGTATAGATCACTACACATTATTTGATATACTCATTCATTTAACTGTTTTAAGATCATTTTATTCACAGGTTTGTGTTAATACTTTATTTGGTTTGGGCTACGAATATGGTTTAGCCCCTTACTGTTTGCACACGGTCTCCAGGGATTGGAGACTGGAATAGGGGAGGGGCCGAAAGGCCTTTAAAAGTTTGTTCATTTGTACATTTTGTTTGTCAGAGGAAGGGACGTTTGAGGTCCCGAAATGTCACGTAATAAAGATTTTATTTTTAAGTCCAAAGTCCAGTGAGTGCTTTACTTTGCTGCTTGTCATACAATTCCTAAAAGCACCCTGGCAGCTGCAGGACAGTGGTGAGAACTTTTGCTTATATATATATATATATATATATATATATATATATATATATATATATATATAACAAATGTCTGTGGGGGCACTGCACTCACTTTCTGTAAGCAAAATTGCCCGGGGTTCAATCAAGGGATTATACAAATAAGTTCAAAATAGGAGCGCACTCTCCGGGTCTTAAATCAAAGTATTTTTAATTCAGTGACGTTTCGGGGTGGTTAGTCCCGTCCTCAGACCATTAAAATTATTACACTACAGGGAGTGCAGAATTATTAGGCAAGTTGTATTTTTGAGGATTAATTTTATTATTGAACAACAACCATGTTCTCAATGAACCCAAAAAACTCATTAATATCAAAGCTGAATAGTTTTGGAAGTAGTTTTTAGTTTGTTTTTAGTTATAGCTATTTTAGGGGGATATCTGTGTGTGCAGGTGACTATTACTGTGCATAATTATTAGGCAACTTAACAAAAAACAAATATATACCCATTTCAATTATTTATTTTTACCAGTGAAACCAATATAACATCTCAACATTCACAAATATACATTTCTGACATTCAAAAACAAAACAAAAACAAACCAGTGACCAATATAGCCACCTTTCTTTGCAAGGACACTCAAAAGCCTGCCATCCATGGATTCTGTCAGTGTTTTGATCTGTTCACCATCAACATTGCGTGCAGCAGCAACCACAGCCTCCCAGACACTGTTCAGAGTGGTGTACTGTTTTCCCTCCTTGTAAATCTCACATTTGATGATGGACCACAGGTTCTCAATGGGGTTCAGATCAGGTGAACAAGGAGGCCATGTCATTAGATTTTCTTCTTTTATACCCTTTCTTGCCAGCCACGCTGTGGAGTACTTGGACGCGTGTGATGGAGCATTGTCCTGCATGAAAATCATGTTTTTCTTGAAGGATGCAGACTTCTTCCTGTACCACTGCTTGAAGAAGGTGTCTTCCAGAAACTGGCAGTAGGACTGGGAGTTGAGCTTGACTCCATCCTCAACCCGAAAAGGCCCTACAAGCTCATCTTTGATGATACCAGCCCAAACCAGTACTCCACCTCCATTTTGCTGGCGTCTGAGTCAGACTGGAGCACTCTGCCCTTTACCAATCCAGCCACGGGCCCATCCATCTGGCCCATCAAGACTCACTCTCATTTCATCAGTCCATAAAACCTAAGAAAAATCAGTCTTGAGATATTTCTTGGCCCAGTCTTGACGTTTCAGCTTGTGTGTCTTGTTCAGTGGTGGTCATCTTTCAGCCTTTCTTACCTTGGCCATGTCTCTGAGTATTGCACACCTTGAGCTTTTGGGCACTCCAGTGATGTTGCAGCTCTGAAATATGGCCAAACTGGTGGCAAGTGGCATCTTGGCAGCTGCACGCTTGACTTTTCTCAGTTCATGGGCAGTTATTTTGCACCTTGGTTTTTACACACGCTTCTTGCGACCCTGTTGACTATTTTGAATGAAACGCTTGATTGTTCGATGATCACGCTTCAGAAGCTTTGCAATTTTAAGAGTGCTGCATCACTCTGCAAGATATCTCACTATTTTTTACTTTTCTGAGCCTGTCAAGTCCTTCTTTTGACCCATTTTGCCAAAGGAAAGGAAGTTGCCTAATAATTATGCACACCTGATATAGGGTGTTGATGTCATTAGACCACACCCCTTCTCATTACAGAGATGCACATCACCTAATATGCTTAATTGGTAGTAGGCTTTCGAGCCTATACAGCTTGGAGTAAGACAACATGCATAAAGAGGATGATGTGGTCAAAATACTCATTTGCCTAATAATTCTGCACTCCCTGTATATATTGAAAATGGAACAATCCATGCCTGAAATAATGGATGATATGGAAGAAGATATTCCTGGTGCTACTGTGTTTAATTACACACAAGATGATGCTGACCGCATCAGGTTTGCAGCATTACCAGTAAGAGATATGAAAATCTTACCTGAACATTTATATACCAAATGGCTTAAACTTAAAAAGAAATGTACTGATCTTTCACTTCATGGAAGTTTTCTCTCAGAGTATCATCGCAAGATGGACATACCCAGAGGCTTCAGGGTCAAAAATGTACCGACAATTGGGAGAAACATTGCTTTTTGCACCAAATGGTGCAGCATCCTTAATAAGTGTTCTTTGGATTTAATCCTATTAGTGATCGAGGAGGTCAGAACACTTATGAAGGCGACTGAAACAGAAGTAGCCAAATTTGGGGATGCACACAAAGCTGAACTAGAATTGGATAAAGATAATGACTGGTTGGGTAAATTGGAACACCAAATACAACAATATCAACTGGAGTTGACAACCTTTAAAAACAAGAAATGGGATGTAGTCACTATGGACTACAAAGAAAGAAGGGTGTATCGTTGGTTGTTAAGCCCAGAGGAAAGAAGAGGTATGACCGACATGCGGGCCAGAAGGCCAAGGTACCATAAACCTAGGAACCTGACAATGGTAGACACATCAGGCAATAGTTCTGAGTCGGATGGGGCCACAGCACCTAATATGATCACACCAAGTAACATGGAAGGTGTAATTACACGTTCAAAAAACGTGAGGGGCACAGGCCACACATCAGGAGGGGGGGATTAAGAGGAAGACCCCCCAGACAACGTCGTTTCTGATGGAGGACATAGTCCTTAATCTTAGTTCTCATGTGCTCACACCAATAGAATCTCAAGTGTTAAATAAAGGATTGTCATTTATTCCAACCGAGCTGAATGACCCTTTTACTACATATCTGGATCTACAGAAATTTGAACGGATACTGAGGCTACGGGAACATTTTGGTAACAACAGTTCTGAAATATCCAAATTTCGTGCCAAAGGGAGATACGACTCATCCAGTTCCAACCCCAGTATAAAAACCTACAGTCGCTTATTAGCTGACCAACTAGACAAGGGATGTACAGCCTCAAAAGAATTCTGTAGGAATAATTTAACCAAGATGGAGAAAAAAGCCCTACACGATTTGAGTGATAACCACTCTTTCATTTTCCGTGAAGCGGATAAGGGGGGGGGGGGCGTAGTACTCCTGGATTATGAATACTACAAACAAGAAATTATGTATCAACTACAAGACACATACCTACAGACAGTTACCAGGTGACCCTATTTGGACATTTAAGAGACAAGTGGATGAATCTTTACACAATGCACTGACCAGTGGATTAATCGATGATAAATTGCTGGCCTATTTAACTACACAGTTTCCCAGGACGCCGGTGTTCTATACACTACCTAAGGTACACAAACATGCCACACGGCCACCAGGGAGACCCATAGTGTCAGCAATAGGGTCATTGCTACAACCTATCGCAGTGTATTTAGATTCTATCCTACAACCTATTGTCCATAATATGCCATCATTTCTGTTGGATTCCATATCCTTGATTAAGGAATTAAAGGACATTAAAGGACTTAAGGGAACGGAATACCTGGTCACCCGTGATGTGGTGAGCCTTTATACGGTTATACCACACCATCAGGGTGTAGAGGCTGTACGCAATCATCTGTGCAGATATCCCTATGTTGGTCCCACTATGGAATGGTTGATAGAACTTTTGGAATTCTGCTTGAAGATGAACTATTTTCGGTTTGAGAACCGTTATTATCTGCAATTACTTGGCACGGCGATGGGATCAAGCATGGCCCCATCTTACGCCAACATTTATATGGCTGAATTTGAGCAATACCATACACAGTTGGTTAGCCATGTTAAGGTTCTATTTTTTTGCCGGTACATAGATGATTTGATTTTGATATGGGATGGATCAGAAAATGAATTATTAAGTTGGTTGCAACAACTCAACCAGGTTTTACCCAATCTGCAGTTTAAAATGGAATATAGCAATACTACAGTGGATTTCCTAGATCTGAGAATCTCCATACAGGAGGATGGTTTGGGGACAACCCTATACCGTAAAACTACGGCTACAAGCTACCAGCTGCCACCCACCTGGTCTTAAGCGAGCTCTACCTATATCACAATTTAAACGGGTTATACGTAACAACAGTGACCCTGAAAAAGCCAAAGAGCAACTACTGGATATGAAAAACAGATTTCTACAACGTGGATACCAGGAATCACACATTGATAAACATCTTGCACAATTCTGGGATATGAAACAAGAAGAGGCTTTATGTACTAAGCAACCCCAACAAGTGGAGAATAGACTATCCTACCTCACCACATATACCATGGACAAAAAGGTATTTCCAAGAACCATAAAGGAAAATTGGGAGATTGTGACCACTGATACCACACTGCCCTTTACTACAACGAGACCACCAAGAGTGAGCTACAGACGAGCAAGGTCCCTAAAAGATACTCTGGTTAAGGTGGATCCTGTGGACAGTTATAAAAAGAGAACTTGGCTACAATCCCCGAAATTGGGATGTTTCAAATGTCTGGGCTGCACTACATGCAGCGGGATGAGTAACACCAAAACATTTCTACATCCTCATACCAATAGGAAATATACAATTAGGCATAGAGTTACATGTACAACTGAGTTTATTGTATATTTACTACTTTGTCCATGTGGACTTTTTTATATAGGTAAGACGGTAGATACCTTACATATCTGTGTGGCCAACCACTGCGCCGCTATTAGGCTCGCGATTCGAGAAAAAGAGTCGGAACAGCCAGTTGCTAGGCATTTTGCGATGAGTGGGCATACAGCTACTGACTTGAGATATGTCATTATCGATCATGTACCCAAGCTTAATAAGGGGGGGGCAGAAGGAATCCAAGTGGATTTTCACCTTGGGGACCTTAAATACACAGTTGGATTGGCACTGCTTCTTGTAACTAACCCTCAATATAGCAGTATGCAGCCTCACATTCATTATACTTTCTGAGGTAATTTTATAAATCATTACATAGGTATCGATGTGATAGAATGACATGTATATTAGCTTATTGTCTTGTTGTAGAATATTAGCTACAGGCTATATATACGTAAGGGATATATATATACACACACACTCTTTTCCACCATAGATAGTATGGGATGAATATTGCCATTCTATGTATCGCTATTCACTGTATTGCGGAATTGGAGACCCCACTGACGTAGATACACAATAATGGTTGCTGTGACAACCAGATGCATCTGCGCAGTGAGAGGGTCTAACATACCGCAACATAAACATTGAACATATTAGGTTATTTTTGAGGCTGATTATGAGTATACTATACTAGTGTATGCCAAAATGTATTCAGGATGATTATAGGAATGATTAACAAGTTTTATTCCATTTTCGTAGGTAAATTAAATTGGTTGTCATGACAACCGGAAGACCTGTGCAGTGTGCACTGCAGGACGCCGGGGACACTTCTGGTTGCTACGTGGTGATGGTGGTGGGTAATGTATAAATATGTACACTATGTTGTAATGATTTTAATGGTCTGAGGACAGGGCTAAACACCCCGAAACGTCACTGAATTAAAAATACTTTGATTTAAGACCCGAAGAGTGCGCTCCTATTTTGAACCTATTTATATGTATGTATATATATATATATATATATAAACGTTTTTATAAAAATTGCAAGTTTTTTTTTTAAACATCTTTTAAACCATTCTAACAAAATTATATTGCTACTTAGTTTTTTCCGCTATATTTTGCTATATACTGATATATTTTATCTGTATGCAAATTTGATTGTATAGTTTTATGTTAGATGCCGGCATCTTTTATTTTATCTGTTTCACACTAAATAGCATATTTATTATAATTTTTTTGTAATATACATACACAGTTTATCCTATTGACTAATTCATATCTTATTAAATTCTATTCTTGCTTTATTATCCACTCTTTCCTCTTCTTAACTTCATTTCATTTTTTCGAATTTATTCTTTCGTTACATACCTCACTTATATCTGAAACCCTATAACAGAATAGTGTGGAATATATCTCTCTCTCAGCTTTAATTAGCGCACTCAATATTTTTGTACTTCTGTTTTTAGGTTGACAGCATAAGAGGACTGTTAACTTTTTTGTGTTTTAGCAACGAGAGAGAGCAATTTATTTAGTGTTGTATCTCAAAATCCCTTCTTTGCTCGATATCCCTATTTAATCCACATGGTTCCAGCATGTTAAGGATGTATATCCAAAAGGTTTCTCTCTTTCTCTGTTCAATCAGCCTACTTCCTTCTATATTCCCATTCTGTACTTGTTTGATAGTTTTAATATTGAACTCAGTTTTGTTATTATTATGAAACTTTGTATAGTAATTTATCAGGGGATTCTTAAGGGTGCCAGCCTCAATATTTTTCTTATGTTCAAGGCACCTAACTTTGTGGCCCCTTTTAGTGTGACCTATGTATCTCATCGGTTTCTCACATGTACATTCCAGCAGATACACTACATAATCATATCTACAGTTCAATATCTTTTTAATTGGGAATTTTTCTACTCCCTTTTTTACATCTGTGAATTTATTGTATTTCTTATTTTTGGGAATATGTTCACAGTATACACAATTTTTCCTACAGCACTTATAGAAGCCTTTTAAAATTTAGATGCCCCCATTCTTTTTCTTTTTAGTGTTATTTTTAATATGCTTGGTGCAAGCACATTTTTAAGGTTTTGCTTTTTCTTAAAAGTAATGTCTGGTTTATCACCGTATCTCCTTTAATAAGGGATGTTTCTGTAGGATAGACCAGTGTTTTCGTATTATATTCTTTATTTTCCAAAAACCATAATTAAACGTGGTGACAAATTTCACTCTTGTGTTTTTCTTTGGTTCCTTCTTACCATGTAAGTTCCTATTGGGTTTCCCCATTTCCCTTGGTCCCATATCACTCACTCTAGTTTGAGGCATATTATTTGTAAGGGTATCTCTATTTAATGACCTAGCCCTCTCATATGATCACCTCACAATTTTCTCGAAACTTATTTTCTCTGAATTTATTTTTCAACTTTTCTGCCTGTTCAAAATCTGATTGCACAGTGCAGTTCCATCTCAGCCTTTGGAACTGGCCGTATGGTATGTTCTTTATCCACTTTGGATGGTGTATACTCCTTGCTTCCAGATAATCGTTAGTTTCGGTTTCTTTCCTGTACAGTTTACTGCAGATTTTACCATCCAAAGTGTATAGTGTGACATCTAGAAAGTTAATCTGCTCTTTATTTATGTTTTGGGTAAATTGCAGGTTCATACTGTTAACATTTAGACTCTTCACAAACTCATCCCAGATGATTAAAATGTCATCAATGAATTTACGCCAAAATATATTTATTTATTTATTTATTTATTTATAAAATATTTTACCAGGAAGAAAGATACATTGAGATTTCTCTCGTTTTCAAGTATGTCCTGGGATATAGCCTAAGTTATGTTTAAAGGTCTCCCCCTCATATATAATATGATCTTCCAAGGCCCCCATGTACAAATTGGCGAAGTTGGGCGCAAATTTTGTCCCCATTGCAGTTCCATTTTTCTGCAAATAAAATTTACTTATTTCAATACAATACATATTTTATAGAGTCTAATATGAACTCTTTCTGTATCTTCAGTAAAATACTTCCCCCACTCAAGGAATGTTTGATGGCACTAATTCCTTTGTCATGTGGGATAGATGTATATAGAGCCGAAACATCCAGAGTGGCCTACCTACAGTATACCTGAGTTTCCATTTTTTACCATCAAGAATCTGCAGTAAATGTGAAGTGTCTCTCAAATATTAAATTCATGTTCTGATAGTTGATAATGTGAAAAATGTATCACATTAAGTCCCTCTATAGATTTTGATTGTTTCGTAAAATCCCTTCTCTTTAGGGACTTTCTTGTATTTGTCTTTTCTTCCTCTCATCCTCTGAGTTGTTGTTCTTGTCTTTGGGCGGACTACTGGAGGTATGTCTTCTATTTCTTCTCCTGAAATGTCCTGTAAAAAAAGCACAAGAGGAGGGGGAAGAAGAAAAGGAGGCGCAGGTAGAAACAAAGGATCTCCCAATGTAATTTCCTCTGGGCCTGTGGATTCGCCTTCAGGGGAATCGAACACAACCTTCCTTTTATGTGCATAATGTATTATATAACCTATTGCAGACCTGCTGCTTTTAGTTGCGGGCTTTATTTTATCATAAATAAAGAGAGAAGCCCTCAACTTGGGATGTGGGAAACCAGATGTGACCTGTTGCTCATTGTGCCTAGAGGGATATGGCTGCACCTCACTGACGAGGCCCACACTAGGCCAAAACATACGTCTGTATTTTTGCTGTTTTTCTTGTTCAGAGAGGCATTGTCAGAATCAGATTAATATACTACAGTAAAGTTCTTCTCTGTGAAAGGCACATGTTGAACAAAAAGATGTTGCTCCTAGGGTGGCAACTAGCCATGAAACAAGCTATTATGCTATGGTTCATTCCCAGTTTGAGCACTTCTTTCTTTTTAAATAAAAAAATCTATGTAAATAACATTTAAAGTATTTCTATTCAAAACACATAATAGATAAAAATTTATATAGCATGTTTCAAGGTATTTGAATAGAGAGGGCTCAAAAGTGTATGTATATCTATATATATATATGTATGTGTGTATGTGTGTGTATATATATATATATATATATATATATATATTTACATATCCAATTACCAGCTTCTTCCCACCTAAGGACATCCGCCTGGGTGCAAACTTGAACACGATACAGCAACCAAATCAGGCATCAGGTCCCCGAAAACGTTTCGAATAAAGTAATTTTACTTCATTTGTGAAAGTCCTGAGAGTGCACCTTTTTTTGGTTGCTATATATATATTTATATACAGAAAACACGGAAGGGGACTGCACTCTCATACCGGACCGGGTACACATCCCATGACCCTGCAACATGCTCAGCCCTGGGTGCTCACGGGCACTCACAGGAAGCTGTGCTGTCTCCAGAGTCACAGGCAGTTAACCCCAGACAGGTCTGGGTGCAAGAACCATAGGGAAAATTACAAAACAAATTAATACAACACACAGAGAAAGCTTCCTGTGAGTGCCCGTGAGCACCCAGGGCTGAGCATGTTGCAGGGTCATGCGATATGTACCCGGTCCGGTATGAGAGTGCAGTCCCCTTCCGTGTTTTTTTATGTCTAGGGTGATTACATAAGCCTGTGCACCCTTCCCTTGTTTCCAGTTTGTTTGGATTTGAGAGCTTGCATTGTGTGGCTGTTTTAGGATCCCAGGTATTGGAAAGGACCTTGATGTGGTACCTGGGCTTGTCCCATTTGGCCAAATGTGGTAACTAACCTTTCCATTTTTGCTTTTAAATCTTAGCTGAGAGCTTGTGAGTGAGTGTGGGACTTTCTCTGTGTGTTATATATATATATATATATATATATATATATATATACACACACAGTATATATATATATATATATATATATATATATATACATACACAGTTTCTTGCAAAAGTGAGTACACCCCTCACATTTTTGTAAATACTTTATTATATCTTTTTATGTGACAACACTGAAGAAATGACAATTTGCTACAATGTAAAGTAGTGAGTGTATAGCATGTATAACAGTGTAAATTTGCTGTCCCCTCAAAATAACTCAACACACACCCATTAATGTCTAAACCGTTGGCAACAAAAGTGAGTACACCCCTAAGTGGAAATGTTCAAATTGGGCCCAATATGTCAATATGTTGTGTGACCACCATTTTTTCCAGCACTGCCTTAACCCTCTTGGGCATGGAGTTCACCAGAACTTCACAGGTTGCCACTGGAGTCCTCTTCCACTCCTCCATGACGACATCACAGAGCTGGTGGATGTTAGAGACCTTGTGCTCCCCCACCTTTCGTTTGAGGATGCCCCACTACTATGGAACATAAACAATGTCTGTCTAGAGTTGTCCATCTATAAACTGGAGATTAAACTGGTAGTGAGAAAGATGAGGCGCTGGAGAATTGACCCTGCTAGACTAATGTATTCCCCTCTAAGAAAACAGTGGTTGATATGTAGTGAATGTAGTCCAGCGCTAGATTAGCACGGGTAGAGTATTTAGTTAAATTCTATAATTTGAATATATTGTATTTTGTGATTGGATAAATGTTTAATGTATGTACTGCAATGTTGTTATTATATATTTATTGTAGGTAATCCTAAGTATTTATCAACATTCAGTTAATAAAAATATATAAACAGGTATATACAACTGATATATATAAACTTGTTGTCTAATGTGAGCTTCTTATCTATATATAAAAACTAATAAAACATTTGTATAATTAGACAGAAATTTTATAACTTGTTAAAAGCATACATAAAATAAAAAGGGACGTCTCCCTTATAACATCGATTTCATCAGAGAAAACAATTGAATAACTGTAGTATTTATTTCCGCTATTTGATAATCAGGTACCTGTTATGTAGTGTAACAAATGATAATATCCAGAAATTGGATTAAAAAAACTTAAAGATCCAAACGAGATGACCTCCCCGCTATTGTGGCGGGTGTGTGTTACCGGTCCGTTAGTGAGAGACTGGTATTTAAAAATATGTCATGTGACTTTTCCTACGTCACACTTGTGATCGTAGCTGTTTCAATATAGTTGTAATGTAACCAGTGATCCTTGATATTCTGTCAAGTGCTTATTATGTTGCAATTTTTTTTAACTTTAATCTGTATGTGTATCAGAAGGTGTATTCCCCTATTCCGTGTGTAATTAGGGAGTCTTGGGGGAGATTGCAACTTACGCTGGTCTCTTGGCACACCTGATTTCTCTTTTAGTGTGGTCTTTGCGGTCACATTCAGTTACTTGGATGTTAAACTTTGCGGTCACGTGCAGTGACTATAATGCAATCCTCGCAGTGTGGACTTGGCGGTCACTTGTAGTGGTGGGAATTGAACTTGTGACCTTTAGGGTTAGAGAGGGAGATTTTAACCATTAGGCTATGTGTATCTCACTTTCTGTGTTAGCATAGTGGACTTGGCGGTCACTTGTAGTGACTGTAATGAGGTCTTTGCGGTCATTATGTTTATTGCATTCTTACAAGAACCTTTCTAGGATCTATTCATTCTCTTTCATTTATTACAACACAAAAAACAAATGAAGAACAATAAGCTTCTTGTAGACACACACAACTATATAATTCCACCTTTATATTGAATTTCCATATATCTATACTTTCCACCTTTAATTAAATTACATAGAATAGCCAATCCAAACCAGCTAAGCCCTATATATAGACTCAGGTGACACAGACAAACATGTCTTGATAAAGCCTAAGGGCGAAACGCGTTGACCTTGACACTGTTGTCACTCTGCACTTTATGTTTTTATTTTGATTGCTGTTATAATTGCCAAGAAAGGAAAGACAACTACTACAAGACTTCCTTTGCTGATTACCTCCTGCAACATTGCAGCTGGACGTTGTTACAACCTGCATTTGTTTCTAATCAGCTCTACTAAGTTGCACAGAGAGATTGCCAAGTTTTACTTTGATCTCCAACGATACAGATCATTCTGTTAGTCACTACTAGTGACCGCAAAGACCACTTTTAAGTCACAATCTGTGACCGCAAAGATACAACCGCAAGTTAATACATGCAAGTCACAATCTGTGACTGCAAAGACCTTGCTTTATAACATCACTGATGTCCGCTAAAGATTCTACTCCTAGTCACCACTTGTAACCGCAAAGACCCCACCACTAGTCACCTCCGTGACCGCAAAGACCTCATTACAGTCACTACAAGTGACCGCCAAGTCCACTATGCTAACACAGAAAGTGAGATACACATAGCCTAATGGTTAAGATCTCCCTCTCTAACCCTAAACGTCACGAGTTCAATTCCCACCACTACAAGTGACCGCCAAGTCCACACTGCGAGGATTGCATTATAGTCACTGCACGTGACCGCAAAGTTTAACATCCAAGTCACTGAATGTTACCGCAAAAACCACACTAAAAGAGAAATCAGGTGTGCCAAGAGACCAGCGTAAGTTGCAATCTCCCCCAAGACTCCCTAATTACACACGGAATAGGGGAATACACCTTCTGATACACATACAGATTAAAGTTAAAAAAAATTGCAACATAATAAGCACTTGACAGAATATCATGGATCACTGGTTACATTACAACTATATTGAAACAGCTACGATCACAAGTGTGACGTAGGAAAAGTCACATAACATATTTTTAAATACAAGTCTCTCACTAACGGACCAGTAACACACACACGCCACAATAGCGGGGAGGTCATCTCATTTGGATCTTTAAGTTTTTTTAATCCAATTTCTGGACATTATCATTTGTTACACTACATAACAGGTACCTGATTATCAAATAGCGGAAATAAATACTACAGTTATTCAATTGTTTTCTCTGATGAAATCGATGTTATAAGGGAGACGTCCCTTTTTATTTTATGTATGCTTTTAACAAGTTATTAAATTTCTGTCTAATTATACAAATGTTTTATTAGTTTTTATATATAGATAAGAAGCTCACATTAGACAACAAGTTTATATATATCAGTTGTATATACCTGTTTATATCTTTTTATTAACTGAATGTTGATAAATACTTAGGATTACCTACAATAAATATATAATAACACAGTACATACATTAAACATTTATCCAATCACAAAATACAATATATTCAAATTATAGAATTTAACTAAATACTCTACCCGTGCTAATCTAGCGCTGGACTACATTCATCTATAAACTGGAACAGCATGGTGGGTATTATACACATTATAGATTTATGTATACTAATTGCATGTTGTTACTATATGTCTATAGTTTATCCTAGATATCCCTCCATTGACTTTAATAAGGCATAGTCGCTTACCCTAACTGTTGGAAAATATTTTCTATTGTTCCTAACTCTATCCTATATCCAATAACTCCCTTGGACTATTACACCAGATTATGCCAAAATATGTTAATTCTATCTCACATCCTAGCATCTCCTAATGTTGGGTAACTAATTTGGACTCATGTATACCTGCTCATTATTCAACCTCATACGCACAGATCTATTGAGTAAGTAGCATCCTGAAAGGACAATTCAACAATATCTCCTTTATCGGTGGAAAATGAGTTATATATAGTACTGATGGGTGTCTAATCTTTTCATGTCCCTAATGGCATATTTATTATCTTCACAATATCCTCTTTTAAAACATACCAAACCACCATATTATTAAATTACTGATGTGTCCAACATTATAGGAAGCAATGTCAGTCAATGTTGATGTTGAAGCCTTTGGGTTGAATAGTATCCAATAAAAAAAATCAATTTTGGCTCAAGCTGAAGTAATTTAGTTTTCCTATCCCCCTCCCCTTTTAAGGGGGTGGGGGGTATATGATCGATTAAAATGTACAATAAGTCTTTTAGAGTATGCTGTTGTTGCAGGAAAGGCATGGCCACCAGTTGATATGCTTGTTGTTTCTTCAAAGCTGTTCGGATAGAGCTCCTATGATTCGCCATTCTTAATATCGTCTGTCTTACCAACTTACAACAGACTACATATGCAATTCAGAAGATAAATTACAGATTTAGTGCTACATGTAAGTGTGCCTAAAGCTATTCCCAGGTATCATTAAGTTGCATGTGACACAACTTAGACAACAAAATCAACCTTTTTTGTTTGAACCCATACTTCTATCACTCTTGATAGCAATGTGTTGGATCGTTTAACATAAGAAGGTCTCGCAAGCTCTGGCCTCTTCTGTATTCCCTCCTAGGGGGGTCAATGTTCTTAAATGGTAATGTGGGGTGAGATCTCCCCACATCCCAATGTTAGTGCAATGCTTTTGTAATCATATGTGAACAAGGTAAATATTCAGTTACAAAGGTCAATCTGTGTGACTCAGTAGTATCCCTGGGTGTTGGTAGCAACAATTCCTCTTCAGTGGACTGATCCAGTGGTTGTACAAACCCTTTAAGAAGGCAAAATGGGTATCCTCTCAGAGTATTTGTCAGTCATGGTCCTTATTTGTTCCTTCGCCTGATTTGTGTCTATATTATTCCTTAATACCCTCTTATATTATTAATATTATTATTATTTATTTGTATAGTGCCACAAAATTCTGTAGCCCTGGGTATGAAGATCGGGGTATACAATAACAAGGATTTGTGATTAAAATACAAAACATAACAAACTAAACAAATCTAGTACAGGAGAAAGAGGGCCCTGCTTCCGGAAAGCTCACAGTCTACAGGTTGAGGGTGCAAAGACATAAGGTTTGGGGTAGGTTGCAAAAAGGGGGAAAACTAGAACAGTGCAAATAAGCAAAACATATAAGCCAGTAGTGAAAAAAGAAATACTTAGTACTCCACTACAAATCTCTTCTATTACTTAAAAACATTTATTCATAATAGTATACATAAACATAGATGCAATAATAAAACACTTAAGAAATAATGTGACCGGTCACAATAAAAAATTGCAGCAAGTAGGATGTCTGTAATCAGACTGTTTAAATTCTAAAAGCCAAAATATATGAAACATAAGATACTGAATCTTCAGTTGTCTACTTGTAAATATGTGCAATTCACATTTGCAATGTCCACACTAATATCATAGAGACCCCTTTTTTGTAGTATGCCACCTATGGATTAAACTTTCATACAGTATTTAGCTTCCAGTGTCTGTATTTATATTGCCAGACTCAAACAGATATTACCGGTACGTTGTGCTTTATGGTCATCAGTTTCAAGCAGTTCTGTATTCCTTACGTTTACCTTGTGCCCAGGGGTCTCCTCCTCAGTCCCACAGTAAGCTCTCTGTATGCTTACCCAGAACTCCACAATTGCGGTTGGAGCAAAGATGCTTTCCCCAAAGAAAAACTCCTTTTAAAGTTTCCCGGCTTGGCTGAAAGCGGAATGCAGAACATTTCTACGTCATGTGTTTGATGGAGGCCGATCACCACTGTCAAAAAAATGGCTCCTGGATCGCACCCACACAGGGTGAAAATGAAGTATTCTCTGCGCAGAGAAATTGACAGCAATAATTGTGCTTAGTATTTTACAGACTCCTTCCTTACATCAACATGTTTTGCCTCTTTTCAAGGCTTTTTTTTCAATATGAGTAATGGATGCCTGTACATGCCTTAAATACCACATCATTCATATTTAAGATGGACTTAGTTCTAAAGGTGGTATTATGTGTTCTATTCTTTGTTATAGGTAGCCTTAGATTTAATAGCTTATGCCTTTATTACTGGAACTCACATTCCTTCATATATATACAGTCCAGTTCGACAAAGTGGATCCTGTGTACATAAATACAACAATATATATATAAAACATATAAAACTTGCTATAGGAAAAGACCTATTATGACCATTAACTCAGGGATATGTCACTCTTACATCTAAAATGCACTTGGTTATTTAATGGGTATTGCATCTTTTAATTTAAAACAGCTTTAAATAGAAACAACCTGTTTAAAAATCGATTCCTAGATGCATTACCAGATGTGACTTCAATTTAGAACAAAAGGGTTCAGATAACATTCTGAATTTAAACCCTTTGGATAAAGGGTCGCTAATTTGTGTATAAGTTCTGCTTCTTTCTTCAGAATGAGTTTTTAAAAATCCCCCCCCTCCAATATTTCTTAATTTTCTTAACAGCTCAGCATGTTACACCTGTTGTGCTATTATTATGCACCGTTCTAAAGTGGTTGTATAAACAGGTTTTCCCTCTCTATATTGTTAAGGTGCTCCCTTATTATATCCCTGTATGGTCTAGTGGTCTCCCCTAAGTATTGTAGTCAACATGCACACTCCAAAATATATACTACTCCTTTATCCCTGCAACGAATGGTGTCTTTAATCTCGTATATCTTGCCTGTGCTTGTGGATAAGTATGATTTTACTTTTTTACAATGCTCCCAAGCTTTGCAGCTGTAGCAAGGAAAGAATCTGCATAGTTTCTTTCCTCTCAGATCTATTTCTTTCATCACCTTCTTTTTCCCTTTATACTCACTTGGAGCCAAGATATATTTTAGATTAGCAGCCTTCGTATATAAAAACATGGGTTTGTCTGATAATTCTTTCCCTAAAATAGCATCTGACTTAATGACGTGCCAGTGTTTCCAAAAGGTTTTTTTTCTATGTCTTTGTGTTGGCAGTTAAAAGTGGTGATAAAGGGTACCTTGATTCCCTTTTTCTTCTCTTACCATCTCTTCACCCCCCCCCCATTAGAATAGTACTTCTATCTATATTGTTAACCTCTATTTTAGTTTTCTTAATCAGTTTTTTGTCATACTCCCGTTACCTGAATCTTTCTTCTAAATTTTGGATTTGTGTTTCATAGTCAACTGATCTGGTGCAGTTTCTTTTGATCCTTAAAAACTGCCCTTTGGGGTTGTTTTTATCCACATTTTGAAGTGGCAACTTTGTGAGTGGATGTAATTATTGGCATCAACATCTTTGAAATGGTTTGTGGTTAGTATAGTATTTCCTTCTCCCAATGTATCTAAATCTAGAAAAGTAATTTTTTCTCTGCTGTAATTATATGTGAAATGTAGGCCCACTATTTTTATTCATATCATTAAACCAATTTGATAGACTTTCCTCGCTGCCTCTCCAAATGATTAGTATATTGTTAATATAGCATTTAAATAGTTTGAGGTTTGAGCCTAGCTGATGTTGTTCCATGAAGTCTTGTTCCTATTTTATCATAAAGAGTTTTTTGCTTAGCTGGGCCCAAACCTCGTACCCAATGCTGTCCCCCTAATTTGTAGGAACATCTCTTCATTGAATGAGTTGTTATGCATTAAAATGAACCTAATGCTATCCAAGAGGAATTAGCTTAGTCCCTCTAATTCGTCAGAATCTCCTTTTAAAAAATGTTCCACTGCCTTAATCCCTAATTCGTGTTCTATATTTGTATAGAGTGACGTGGCGATAATAAGCTCACTGTCCCAGGGAAAATTTTCAAGTATATTTAAAAAGTGTGTTGTATCCTTTATATATGACGGTAGAATTTTCACATACTGGATATTGGAGGGAGGAGAGGCGGTGTTTTGGCAAGTGTGACCCCAAGACAGCGGACCTGTGGTGAGGTGTTGAGAATAGACTCTCTTGACTGTCAGAGAAATGTCAGGTGTTCGATGTTTTGAATAGGGGGAGGAATAAGGGGGCAGCTCGTTTTTGACAGATTGAGTTGGAGGTAGTGTGAAGACATCCAAGAGGAAATTGCAGAGAGGCAGTAGGAAATCTTGTTAAGTGTAAGAGGGAGAGATATCCGGAGATGAAAGATAGATTTGGGTATCATTAGAGTATAAGTGGTACTGGAAGCCAAAGTAGGCTATAAGTTTTCCAATGGAGGATGTATAGAGAGAGAAAAGCAAGGAACCCAAGACAGAACCTTGTGGTACTCCAACTGAGAGAGGTAAAGGATCAGAAGATATGTTGTTAAAGAAAACTGAAAACGAGCAGTTTGAGAGATATGATGCAAACCAGTAGAGGGCTGCGTCTCGGATGCCAAATGAATATAGGATTTTAAGACAGAGAAGATGGTCAACTGTGTCAAAAGCAGCGGACAGGTCTAGAAGAATTAGTAAGGAGTAGTGGCCCTTTGCTTTAGCTGATAAAAGGTCATTTGTTACTTCAGTAAGAGCGGTTTCTGTTGAGTGTTTAGGGTGGAAACCAGATTGTAGTGGATCAAGTAAGGAGTTAGTTTTGAGAAATTAAGTTAGCCGATTATAGACAATTCATTACATGAATTTTGAAGCAAAGGGAAGTAATAAGACTGGTCGATAGATGGGGTGGAGGGGTCAAGCGAGGGCTTTTTTAGGATTGTATGATTGACGTATGCTTGAATGTATCAGGAAAGGTGCCATCGGTGAGAGATTGGTTAAATAGATGAGGTAGGGTAGGGGTTAGTGAAGCAGAGAGAGAGGGAAGAAGTTGTGAAGTAATAGGATCAGGGGGTCGATCCGATAAAAATCGTCGCCCGCAAAAGCCGGCGACGCCAATAATTGCGCGGATTTGGTATCCTATATACGGCGTAAGCTAGAAGTTACGCGCGTAGATTTCTGGCGTCGCCCGTAGTTTTTTGGCCCATAGACTGACATACAAAACACGCGCAATTTGCTATCCAATATACGGCGTAAGGACTTACGCGCGCAGATTTTACAAAATCTACGCCATTCTCAGCTCGCCACAAATTGAAGGCGCAGGTACCCTTGCACTGACTTAGAAACCAACGTAACTCTCAGAAGGCCTAACAAATGCATGCCTAACAATATACATAGCAGCAGCTTGTTCACAAATAGTTAACCTCTTAAAAGCATTTATTATTCCTGCCCCTGCAAGTGTGTCAAACCAATCACAAACAGCACAACCTCTCACCTGCAGACTTAAAACACCTGCAAATGCACACCCTCATTAGCCACCATGTTTCCCTTGCAGTATATTGCATTTAGAGTCAGACAGCGTCGTGGGGCACAAGGGGTGCTTGAACCCCTACAAGCCCCTGTTTTGGATGGTATCCCTGCTGCTGAGGTCCCTGGTCATGGTGCTGTAGCTGTCCCTGCTCCTCCTGCTGTTGTCCCTGTTCCTGGTGCTCCCCATGCTGCTGTTGCTGCAGCTGCCCATAGGCCAGCAGGGCCTATAAGACGAAGGCATCAGCAGAGGGGAAGAGCACCAAGGGTACACAGGGTTAGGGTCACCCTGTTTGGGATGACAGAAGTGGAGGTCAGGGAAAAATATTGCTTGACATCTGCAAGCCTCATTAACCTATATCAGAGTGTTGAAGGATGAAATTGACCCTCAAGCGTATAGGAACCGAGCTCTGACTGGTATGCAGAAGCTGTTGTGTGTTGTACACTTCCTGGCAACTGGCTCATACCAGTCAACAGAGGGGCTTGTGTCTGGCCTAGCGCAGTCTACCTTCTCCAGGATTCTAGGGGAGGTTCTGACTGCTCTAGATAACCAGACACAACGATACATTCATTTCCCCCATACCCCCCAGGAATGGAACCGTCTTAAACAAGGCTTCTATCGACTGGGGGGTATTCCTAATGTCATGGGGGCAATTGATTGCACACATGTGCGTATTGTGGCCCCACATGAGGAGACAATCCTCTATATTAACAGGAAAGGGTTTCACTCATTGAATTGCCAGATGGTCTGCGATACCAATCTGAAATTCTTACATGTGTATGCAGGCTTCCCAGGGAGTGCACATGATTCCTACATCCTGCGCCAGACCTCCTTATTCAATATGTTTGAAAATGGAACACTTTCGGGAGGATGGCTGCTTGGTGAGTACCTTCATTCTGTCTGTATATTTCTAATAAAGGGACACTAAACACATATTGTCATCTCATGTGTCAGATAGAGAATACAATGTTAAACAGCATTACAATTCACTTCTCTTATATCATTTCATTCATTCTTTAAATATATTGATTTTATAAATTATAATTCACATATATGAGCCAATCATATGAGGCTTCTATGTGCAGCCACCAATCAGCAGCTATTGAGCATATCTAATATGCTTGTCATCAAGAGTTATCTATAGAATGGAGAAAATGATCTAATCGAAGTTAATTATCAAGCTGCTAACAATTGCAGGTTCTTATTAAATGGACAGTCTAGTATAAATTGCACTTCCATTATTCAGATAGGCCTTTTAATTTTAATTAACTATCCTGATTACTTCCATTAATGTTTTGATTAAATCTATCTTTTATATGTGATTCATGTTGTGTCCCTTTAAAGCACATGATGTACCTGTAGTAATCCAAACACATATGTTACATGACAGGTGACGCAGGGTACGGCTGCAGACCATGGCTATTAACCCCCTTGGTGCACCCCATTACGGAGCCACAACTCAGGTACCAGGAGGCACACATAAGAACAAGGAATGTCATTGAAAGGAGCTTTGGCCTATTAAAAACCAGGTTCAGGTGTCTGGATGTTACAGGCGGAGCACTACAGTATAACCCCAACAAAGTGTGTTCCATTGTCAATGCTTGCTGTATTCTACACAACATTGCTGTGGACACACGTTTGTTGGTGGACATTGACCCAGAGCAGCAGCAGCAGCTGGTTCCTGTACTTGAGGATGTGGACAGGGGGACACTGAGGGGGAATGAAGTGAGGGATTATGTCATCCGTGAATACTTCACCTGTAAGTTACTTATTCATAATTACAGTAAACCGTAACATTCACATGTATTATGATGTTTGACAGTACCTCACCAACCATTGCATGTGTATATATCATGTCTTGCAGAATGAAAAAGTTTGGATTTCCACTGCATGTAAGTGAAACTACTACATCCCAACCCCCTTCCCTTAAAGGGACACTATACCCAAACATATTGTTTCATGATTAAGGATAGAGAAGATAATTTTTAAAAACCTTATAATTTAAATCAATTACCTATTTTCATTATTTATTTAGATATACTTTAATGAAGACATAGAAATGCACACAGTGAAGAAATCGCAGGAGGCATCTATATACAGCTACTAATCATCAGCTACCAAGCATATCTCGATATGGTTTTCAGCAAAGAATATCAATAGAATGAAGCAACAGAAATAATAGAATGAAATTATAGTTTCTTTTTTAAATTATCTTCTCCTTCAAAATCATGAAGTAAAAATATTTGCTTTCATGTCCCTTTAACAACCCTAATTACTGTATATTTATAATTTGTTTCATTCATGTTTAGTTCACTATCATTAAGAATGAGGATAATGGATATTTATACCTTATGTTCACACCTTCTTTAAATATATTATTAGTTATATATACCAACGTGTCAATTTATATTGGATGTGAGAAACCTTGATGTACATCTTAGAAGTTAATATTACTATATGTACCGTTGAGACACAACCATGTGATGTTTATTGAGCATGAATATGTCATAAACATTTTAATAATACCTTTTTGGTCCATTTCAACACAGGTATTATTATATGTTTTACCAATATTACTGTACTAAAACACAACTCACATGGATGTGGATGACAATTAGATAGTAAATAACAGAGGACAAGATTTTCAATGAAATTGAATAATATTTTTTTTTTTTTAGGCCTCTTAGATGAGGGGCCTGGTGTGGGTCTTCTGCCTCTCCTGGGTTGTGTGGATCCAGTAGGAGTGCTGGTCACAGAGGAGATACTTGATGCCATGTCCTGCTGTTGGGTGAAATGCTCCACCAAAGCCCCCAACAGTTGATTCTGTTCCCTCCATCTTTGGTCACTTTGGATTTGCATGTCCGATATTACACGCAGCATTTGGTTTTGATTTTGGACCATAGCTGATACCGATGCTGCCATGTCCCTTTGCAGCTCATTCGACCTCTGTTGCAAACGGTGTTGGCTTCTATGGAACCTGTGTTGTTCCCTCTGCATTTTTTGACACGTTTCCGTTAGAGTCTCACAGGTCAAAGTTTGCCTCCTCTGTAGTGAGATATATTCATCACCCATGGCAGAACTCAATTGATCCATGGGCTCTTCAGCAGCAGGGACAATAGGCACTCTTTCAATTACGTGTTCCTCAGCTGGAGGTGCCGGAACAACAACCTCAGTTGGAGGTGCCGGAACAATAACTTCAGTTGGAGGTGCCGGAACAATAACTTCAGTTGGAGGTGCCAGAACAACAACCTCAGTTGGAGGTGCCGGAACAATAACCTCAGTTGGAGGTGCCGGAACAATAACTTCATTTGGAGGTGCCAGAACAACAACCTCAGTTGGAGGTGCCGGAACAATAACCTCAGTTGGAGGTGCCGGAACAATAACCTCAGTTGGAGGTGCCGGAACAATAACCTCAGTTGGAGGTGCCAGAACAACAACCTCAGTTGGAGGTGCCGGAACAAAAACAGCAGCAGGACGTGCAGGAACAGATATCTCAGCTGGAGGTGCAGCCACAGGAATATGAGCTGGAGGTGCAGGGCGATGGATTACAGTTGGTGGAGCCCTTCCAACTGAAGATGATGGTCCAGATGTCGGGATGGACCGATAGTCCCAATGGCCGCTGGTGTGCATCCACTCAGCCTGCTGGTATACTCCTGTAGTGCCCTGATATTCTTGGGGGGGGGGTAAATACATCTACCCTTTGGGGCTGGCGGGGCTCCCCCTCCAAGCCATAGGAATATTCCTCGTGCCAGGGCTCCTGCCAGGTATCCTCCTCTAATGCAGGTGGCATGATATGTGGATTTTCGATTGACGCAGTCCAAGCCATGTCATGCCTGGCATACTCCTGCTGTCTTATCTGTACCGGTGGTTGTGGTGGACATATATTTTGAACCGGTGTTGGGGGATTCATGGGCGTAGGCACCCTGGTGACTGGAGGTTCTGTGGAGGAGTCAAATGATGAGAGGGATTAGTACAGTCACATATCTATCCATGTGGGCATACAATTTACATGCTAGGGCCTATCCACATTCTCATGTCAAACTCTATAACATGCATGTGCACATTGAGATTTGTGATATGAGGGTTTGTAATATGCTAATTATACATGTATGTGTTTCATACAATAGTTCTGTGTACATGTCAGTGATGGAGAAAATGTGTTCTTTAAGTGACACTATGGTTGTGATGACTATGGTGTCCATTTACTGAAAGGTCTACATGTGGCTTGTGGCCTGTGTTACTCTGAGACATGTTAGTATTTCACTATTCTACCTCATATCATGATTTTCAATGTGTTAAGTAGCATTAAATGGACATGCAAACCATATTTATTATTTCATGATTCAGCTAGCCAAGCATGGAATTTAAAAAAAATTGTAATTTACTTCCAGTAGCTAATATTCTTCATTATCTTGATATTCTTAGCTGATATGCATTTCTAGATAGGCTCAGAAGCTGCTGATTGGTGGCTGTACATCAATGCCTCGTGTGATTGCCTCACCCATGTGCATTGATATTTAATAAACTAAGATTTTCAAAATAATAATTAAAAATAGATAATGGAAGTAAATTTTGATGTTGTTTAAAACTGTATTCTCTATCTGAATAATGAAATAAATTCTTTGTGTTTCATGTCCCTTTAATGTTAAATATCATTGTATATTTAGTTGTTAGTAATCAAAATACCATGATCCTCATTGTGTACATGAATGTGTGACAATATAGGATGTTATAACTCAAATACATATTATACTAGTGTGTGGGATGTTACTCACCAGCATGCTGTGCTGATGTTGCAGTCCCTGAGTCACGAGCCCCTGGAAGTCCACGGACTGCTGTGAGGCTCAGGGACCTACGAATGAGCTCCTGCCACTCATTGTATTCGGCCTCATAGTGAGGCCCACCTCCTGTTGCCCTCTGGGAGATTGCTTCCTGGCCCATCCTCTCCTTTACTCTCCTCTTGCAATCATTCCATCTCTTCTTAAGGCCGTCAACATTCATCCTCTGTTGGGACACACCATTGACGGCCTCCACCACCTTCTGCCAAGCATCTTTACGCCTCCGGCAACTCCTTTGCCCTTCTCTTGTCCAAAGAGGGCATTATGGTTCTCCAGGACAGCCTGGACGAGAGCGAGGTTTTCGGCAAAACTGAAATTGGGACACCTCATACGCTCCTCGTCCTGGGCTGCCTGGCTCCCTCCCTGGGATGTCCCTGGTGTGGGTTCCTCCCTATCCTCTCCCTCCTCCCCCCTTCTATCCCCATGTGCACCCTCTATCCCTCTTCTCAGTGTGCCTGGCCTTTGGGCAACCCCACTCCCATCCTCCCTTCTGGCTCTCCCTCTCCCCACTCCGCTCACTCCCTGACGGGGACCCTGCTGCTCCTCCTGTACATAATCCTCTCCCTGCGACTCCCCTTCCCTCCTCCCCCCAGCCCTATCTCTCCCGGACATCCTCACACTACACACACTCACACTCACTCCCACTTCAATCACACACAATCACAACCAGACACTCAGCCTTTCAAACTGTAAAAGATAAATAAAAAGTGTTGGGTGTTATAAAAAAAAAGTGTTGTGTATTTTGTATATGTGTGTATGCAAAATGTGTGCAATATGAAAAAAAGTGTAAGTAAATGTACTGGCTTAACAATCCAACCAACAATCCGACCTAACTAACTTGATGATGCTCCTTTCTCACTACTCTTACCACTAATCTCTATACTCGCTGTAGTATGCTGTAGCTCCAAGAACCAACCAAACACACTAAAGAAATGGCGGCTGCGCAGGTGTTTAAGTATGATTTTTGAATCTCGTCATTACGTGGCGCATCTCTTAGAACTGGCGTTATTTTTTACGAGTCGTAGGCTAATTTGCATAAAACTACACTTTATTGAGACTTTACGTGAACAAAAAACAGGCGCAAGTACTTGCGACGACTAAAAGGTGTATTTGCGCACATTTTGCCCGCTCGTCGGTTTTTCTCACTTACGCCAGTTTAGCATCTGACGGCGGTGAATATTGGATAGCTCGAGTTGCGAGCTGAAACTGCGGGCGACGCGGGTTACCTCGCTTGCGCCGAAAACTACGACCTATATCGGATCGCGCCCCAAGTGGGCAGGTTGTGAGATGAGCTGAAGATAGGAGTACAGATACTTCTTCCTCTGTTACAGGAGGTAAGTAGCATAGAGTTTTGTTAATAGAAGGGGTGGGTAGGAGTGCTGGGTTTGAGTGGTGTGAGGTGTAGATATATTTTCTAATGGTGTCAATTTTATTTTTGAAGTGATCAGAAATAATTCAGATTATTATAACCTTGGTGACTAAATAATCTTGATTTTATTAAAGACAGAAGGCGAATATTTTGCATTATTCTTTACTGAAAACCAAAACAGCAGCAAAGAAAAACTGACAGGCAGAACAAAAATTCACATGGCAACAGAGTATGACCAATCAGGATACAGTATAGCAGTAAAGAGCCCAGAAAAAACTAAGTCCTTCCTCTTTTCTTTGGTGAATCTACTGAAAGACTACAGAAGAACGAACATCAACAACATCCTGTGAAGAAAGGAATTTGCAGCTTTGAGGAAGATCCTAGTCGAGCCTTGAAAGATGCCAGAATAAATCTCGTCCATAGAATTAAACTGTAGAAAGAAATAAAAATGACAATAATATTTGTTCTCTTAGGTATAGAATCAAAGAGTAAACATAACCATGAACATACACAACATTTCAATATCCTTAGTCAAGAATTATTATTTTTTTATTTTTTTTAAATCCTACACTGGGAGAGGCAGAAGAAAAGGGGTAGGAAAATATTCGCCTCCTGTCTTTAATAAAATCAAGATTATTTAGTCACCAAGGTTATAATAATCTGAATTTTATGTCAAGACAGGAGGCTTCATATTTTGCAATTTTAACGCAATAAAAGTAATGACTCAGCAGCGTGAAGAATGGGCTTAAAATAGAAACGAGAAAAGGTGGATGAAGAAGACCAATCCGCGGCTCTAAGGATATCTTGAAGATTACTGCCTGCTAAAAGAGCCTTGGATGCAGCTGCACCATGAATGGAATGAGCTCCAAACGAAAGATCAATGCCTGCGGAGGACATGAGCCAACGCACCCATCTGGCTAAAGTGGGGGAAGAGACAGGGCGAAAAGGGGGAACAAAGGAGATTAACAATTGACCCCCAGAAGAAGAACGGGAAGAAATCGTCCTAGAAAGATAAGATTTCAAACAGAGAGCCACACAGAGTTGAGGATCATCAGGGAAATATGGGTAGAAAATGGAAGATAACATGGATTTTGTGTGTTTAGAGATGGAAAAGGTAACGCCCTCAGGGGAAAAGGAAATGCCTTCAACGTCCAGCGCACGGATATCTGAAATCCTGCGGAAGGAAACCAAGTAGAGTAACATAGCCAATTTGGCTGACAACTGTTTAATGGAAAGCTTTTCATTGGGAGGCCAATTTCTAAGAAAGGACAGCATGATGGAAACATCCCAAAGATGAGAATATCGAGCAGGAGGGGAAGCCTTCAGTCGAATGGCTTTTAAAATCCGGCAGACTAGGGGATGCCTTCCAACTGGATTACCATTAACCGGAAAATGACCCGCTGAAATTGCAGAGCGGACGACATTAATGGAGCGGTAAGCTCTCCCAAGGGAATAGAGCTCAGAAAGATAATTTACAATAAAAACTACAGGGGCTGAAAAGGGATCAACCTGCCTGTGAGAACACCAACTAACCCATGACGTCCAGGCTGAAGCGTAACTTTTCCTGGTGCCAGGGGCCCAAGATTCTCGAAGGAGAAGTTGAGCGTCTCTTGAAAGGCCTTCGGAAGACCAGGATCCCCTGAAATTTGCCAAGCTAGCAGAGAAAGGCGATCCTGGAGAATCAGGGGATGCGGTCCTCCCTGAGGGTCCGCAAGAATGTCTAGTTGTCTGGGAAGGAGAAGAGGCGGGGAAACCACCATCTCCAGAAGAAGTGGGAACCAGGGCTGCATCGGCTAAAAGGGGGTAATTATTGTCAGGGAGCATTTGAATCTCCTGACCGTCCAGAAGGTTCTCGTGATGAGCGAGAAGGGAGGGAAAGCGTAAGCTCCGGATTGAGGCCAGCTCTGCAGAAAAGCGTCCGATGCCTCGCTCCCCGTATCTGAAGCCAGCTGAAATAACGAGGCAACTGATGATTGATCCTGGAAGCAAAAAGGTCCACAGAAAAGGGACCGAATTTCCTCTGAATTTTCAGAAAAATGGTGCGAAGAAGTCGCCAATCGCTCTCCAAAAACGAGAGAACCAGTCTGCGACAGAATTGGAAATTCCAGGAATATACTGAGCCCGGAGGGAAATGTTGTGGGAGGCACAGAACCTGAACAATTCTGAGGCCAGATCTGATAGCATCTTGGATTTCGTACCTCCTAAGCGATTGATGTATTGGACCGCAGATATGTTGTCCATACGGAGGAGGATGCAGCAATTCGTAAATTGTTTGGAGAAAGAGCAGATGGCAAAAGAGCCCGCCAAAAGCTCTAGACAATTGATGTGTAACGACTGTTCCAGAGAGGACCAAGATCCCCCCGTCACAGTGGTTTCGAAAGACGCCCCCCAACCCAGAAGGCTGGCATCTGAGGAGAGAACAAAATCTGGCGAGGATCCAAAGATAGCCTTGCCATTCCAGGATTCCATGTGGAGGAGCCACCAGGACATCTCTGCACGGACCTCCTCGTTCAAACATATCATCTGATGATACGAACGGCATTCTCTGAAAGATTGAATTTTTAGCCTCTGCATTGCTCGGTAATGCAGGGGGGGGCAGGAAAAATTGCCTGAATGTAGGAGGCGAGGAGCCCGATGATTCTGGAAAGCTGGCGGATAGATATCATTGGGGATGCCAGCACCTCTCGAATTTCCAATTTGATCTTGTCGATCTTCTCCTGGGGTAGAAGGAGCAGATCTGAGGTGGAGTCTATGAGAAAACCTAGAAATTCTACTTGCTGAGAGGGGGTTAAAGCCGACTTCTCCGAATTGATAACAAATCCTAGCCCTTGAAGAAGGGAGGAGGTGGTGTGTAAGTGACAAAGGAGGGAAGAACGATCCTCTGCCATGAGGAGAATGACGTCCAGGTAAATGATAAGGCGAATACCTTTGCCTCTGAGGATTGCGATGACGGGCTTTAGAAGTTTGGTGAAACACCAAGGAGCTGAACTGAGACCGAAAGGCAGCCAAGTAAATTACCATATCCTGTCGTCCCAGAGGAACCTGAGGAATTTCCGATGGTCTGGGAACACTGGGACCATAAGGTAGGCATCTGTCAAATCTAGGCGGACGAACCAGTCTCCCAGACGGAGTAGGTCCCTGAGCATGTGGATGCCTTCCATCTTGAAATGGCGGTAAACCACGAAGAAATTTAAGTCCTGAAGGTTGATGACAGGACGAAAACCACCCGTCTTCTTTTTTACTACAAAGAGGTTGCTTAGAAATCCCTCCTCTGGGTTCGAAACTTCCTCTATAGCGCCTTTGAGCCGGAGAGATTGAACCTCTGAACCAATAAGGTCCATATTTGATTTTGAAAGATTCAGGGGTTTTGGATGATCCCTCTGGAAGGGAGGACAAATGAATTCCAGCTTGAAGCCTCTCACTGTCTGAGCAATCTAAGGATCCTGAGAAATTAGATCCCACGTATGGGAAAAAAGGGACAGTCTGCCTGCAAAGGGAGATATGGGGAAAGAAGTCAGGAACAAAGGAAGAGTACTCACTCTGGGTAGCGGGAGGGCCTGGAGGTAAGGTGGGTCTGGGAAGGGCTGCTCTGGTCCTGACAGCTCGAGATCTTGGTGGGAAGAGAGTCCTCTGAGGATAGGAGGGGTACTGTTGGAAAGCGACTGCTTGGCGTTGCTGAACCATGAACTGTTGACGGCCGGGCAGATGAGCCCTGAATCTGCCGGCCCTACCAAAAACCCGATTGGAGGGATTGAAAACTCTTCTAAGAGAGGCTTGAATCCTATCAATAGAGGTAAAGGTGGAAACATAATGCCTCATGATATTCAAAAAGGTTTCTCAGAAGAGAAGACCCTTAGCTGAGGAGCCTGCTTCCTCGACAGCGAGAACAGCCAATCTAGGATTAATTCTCAAAAGGGCAGATCTTCTGAGTTCAGTAGAAATGCCTACATTGGCGTTGCCCAGGAAGCAAAAAGCTCGAAAAGCCCATTCTCGAATGGCGAAAGAATCCAAAGGAGAGCCAGACAAAAGCGACTGCTTGGCGTTGCTGAACCATGAACTGTTGACGGCCGGGCAGATGAGCCCTGAATCTGCCGGCCCTACCAAAAACCCGATTGGAGGGATTGAAAACTCTTCTAAGAGAGGCTTGAATCCTATCAATAGAGGTAAAGGTGGAAACATAATGCCTCATGATATTCAAAAAGGTTTCTCAGAAGAGAAGACCCTTAGCTGAGGAGCCTGCTTCCTCGACAGCGAGAACAGCCAATCTAGGATTAATTCTCAAAAGGGCAGATCTTCTGAGTTCAGTAGAAATGCCTACATTGGCGTTGCCCAGGAAGCAAAAAGCTCGAAAAGCCCATTCTCGAATGGCGAAAGAATCCAAAGGAGAGCCAGACAAAAGCGACTGCTTGGCGTTGCTGAACCATGAACTGTTGACGGCCGGGCAGATGAGCCCTGAATCAGCCGGCCCTGCCAAAACCCCGATTGGAGGGATTGAAAACTCTTCTAAGAAAGGCTTGAATCCTATCAATAGAGGTAAAGGTGGAAACATAATGCCTCATGATATTCAAAAAGGGTTCTCCGAAGAGAAGACCCTTAGCTGAGGAGCCTGCTTCCTCGACAGCGAGAACAGCCAATCTAGGATTAATTATCAAAAGGGCAGATCTTCTGAGTTCAGTAGAAATGCCTACATTGGCGTTGCCCAGGAAGCAAAAAGCTCAAAAAGCCCATTCTCGAATGGCGAAAGAATCCAAAGGAGAGCCAGACAAAAGGGCTTCATCCTAAAGATGTAAAATCTGGGCCAAAGGACCCGAAGTGTCCAGGAGTTTATCCTGAACTCCTCTGAGAACCTTGTCTAAACCCTTTCTTGGATCCCTTCCCCTTCTAGTTAGAAAGGTAGCGAGTTTAGCGTCAAACTCAGGTATTACTGATTCCCTACAAGGGAGGGAAGGTCTGCGGCATTCCGCACGTAACTTATTACGATCTTCACGATCGAGAGACTTTCTGAGAGATCTCTGCAAAAAACGCGAGAGATGAGGAGCTAATGCCCAGTCCGATGATCTGGGATGTTTAATGTGTTTAGGGCTAAAGATGGGATTCCCAGCAGGGTCAACCATTTCGTCCTCTAATTCAATAGTCTGGGAAGACCGAGGATGAGAAGTCCCAGCCTGAGGAGCTGAAGTTGGATCAAGGTCTAGGTCAGACTGAGGATCCTCCTCCCAATCTAACCCAGGAAAGGACTCCATATAGTCCTTCATATCAAAATTTTCAGAGTCTGAGCTCCGCATCCCCCCTTGTACACCCAGGGGGGAAAGGGTTCGTTTACCCCATTTAACCTCTGGGGAGGAGGTTCTGACACCCCTTTGTGAAACGCCCGGGGGAGGGGCTTTATGAGGAGCAGAGCGAGAATGAGTCTTCCAATGACGCTTACGCGATATTGGAGGGTCTGAATCAGAGGATGAGGATTCCTCCAAATGAAGGGATTGGGGTTGTTCTAAAAATTTTTCAGAAGGGGAAACATTATGTTTTAATGCAGAAGCAATGGCCGAATTAATATAGGCTAAAAGATCCTCTTTGGACTGAGAGGAAGAAGGGTCGGCAGACTCCATTCTTTAACTGATGTAACAATGTGTTCTGATCTAAATGAAAAAATAAAATATAGAAATAAAAATCAAACCCCAGAGAAACATTTTAGAAATAAGAACTTTTTTTTTTTTAAATGTATGTTTAAAAAAAGAGGCAGGATTTGAACCCTGGACCTACAATCTGCAAGAATACAGTGTTAGCCCACAAAGCTAAAGAGCAAGTTCACAACGCTCAGAACATATAAAGTAATAACTTTTTTTTTTTTTTTGTTATATTAATTGTGAAGCTTAAACATAAAAGCAGTTAGATAGAAAAAAACTTGACCTTCTGTGTGAGAAGGAAAGCTAAGCAATATGCTAAATAAGTTTATTAAGCTGAAAACCTGTGAAACATATAAAAAAATAAAAAGTAAAATGGCTGGAAAAACGGCCGTTTTAAAGTAAATACATATAAGAATTTGCTTATTATTAGAAACGATCTATGTCTTAATAATTTATTTTACAAATAAACTAAATATATGCAGAATAAACAGGATTACTTCTCCTGTTCCTAAATTCTAAAGATAATCCGACCGCCACACCCCCGAACCGAAGCTGCTACAGGCCGCGGCTCACACACCCGACCAGCTAAGCTATTAATAGCTACCGGTCAGATGTGTGTCCGCACGATCCACAGCGGCACCGGTCAGAAGAAGAGGGAGTCAGAGAGAGTGTGTCACGAGAGGCCGGTATGCGGTCAGGTGACTAGAGACAACAGTGGAATATACGGTGAACAATGGAGCAGTCTAAAAGCGGCTGCTCCGTAGATGCACTATTTTGGGGGAATTTTTTTGGCAATTAGATAAAACGGAGTAGTCACAGAAAAACGGCTGCTCCGTTAGCAAAAACAGAATGCCATATAAAAGGTATAAAAGAGCTACAATACCTTGGGCTAACTTTATTTAAGCAATTAAAACCTACAATTACAGAAAGACCTTAATTACAGAAAGATAACATAGGAGATACCACAAAAAATACCACAAAATGATGGCACTGAGGGGAATAGAGCCTGGAACAATCAAGTGAAGGGCTAAAAGAAAAACCTCTAAGCCATGAAGGCTTAATTAGAAATTGAAAGCTAAGATATACAAATAGAGTATTGTTAAATACTGGAAAATAAATACACAGTTTATACAAGTTATATAGAATAAGTTACCGTATTTTCCGGCGTATAAGACAACTGGGCGTATAAGACGACCCCCTACTTTTCATTTTAAAAATATAGGGTTTGTGCTATACTCGCCGTATAAGACTACACCCCTTCCCCCCTCAATGAATGCAACAAGCACACCAAATAAAAATTAAAAAACATCAGATTTCATTTCAATATGGTAAATTTAATTCAAATGCTTATGACATGAAGGTACATAGCAGGAAAACTCTCACTTATAAACATAAGGCTGTTTGCCATTAAGCATGTAAACTCACTTATAAACATAAGGCTGTTTGTTTGCCATTAAGCATGTAAACTCACTTATAAACATAAGGCTGTTTGCCATTAAGCATGTAAACTCACTTATAAACATAAGGCTGTTTGCCATTAAGCATGTAAACTCACTTATAAACATAAGGCTGTTTGTCATTAAGCATGTAAACTCACTTATAAACATAAGGCTGTTTGCCATTAAGCATGTAAACTCACTTATAAACATAAGGCTGTTTGTCATTAAGCATGTAAACTCACTTATAAACATAAGGCTGTTTGCCATTAAGCATGTAAACTCACTTATAAACATAAGGCTGTTTGCCATTAAGCATGTAAACTCACTTATAAACATAAAGCTGTTTGCCATTAAGCATGTAAACTCACTTATAAACATAAGGCTGTTTGCCATTAAGCATGTAAACTCACTTATAAACATAAGGCTGTTTGCCATTAAGCATGTAAACTCACTTATAAACATAAGGCTGTTTGCCATTAAGCATGTAAACTCACTTATAAACATAAGGCTGTTTGCCATTAAGCATGTAAACTCACTTATAAACATAAGGCTGTTTGCCATTAAGCATGTAAACTCACTTATAAACATAAGGCTGTTTGCCATTAAGCATGTAAACTCACTTATAAACATAAGGCTGTTTGCCATTAAGCATGTAAACTCACTTATAAACATAAGGCTGTTTGCCATTAAGCATGTAAACTCACTTATAAACATAAGGCTGTTTTTCATTAAGCATGTAAACTCACTTATAAACATAAGGCTGTTTGTTTGCCATTAAGCATGTAAACTCACTTATAAACATAAGGCTGTTTGCCATTAAGCATGTAAACTCACTTATAAACATAAGGCTGTTTGCCATTAAGCATGTAAACTCACTTATAAACATAAGGCTGTTTGTCATTAAGCATGTAAACTCACTTATAAACATAAGGCTGTTTGCCATTAAGCATGTAAACTCACTTATAAACATAAGGCTGTTTGTCATTAAGCATGTAAACTCACTTATAAACATAAGGCTGTTTGCCATTAAGCATGTAAACTCACTTATAAACATAAGGCTGTTTGCCATTAAGCATGTAAACTCACTTATAAACATAAAGCTGTTTGCCATTAAGCATGTAAACTCACTTATAAACATAAGGCTGTTTGCCATTAAGCATGTAAACTCACTTATAAACATAAGGCTGTTTGCCATTAAGCATGTAAACTCACTTATAAACATAAGGCTGTTTGCCATTAAGCATGTAAACTCACTTATAAACATAAGGCTGTTTGCCATTAAGCATGTAAACTCACTTATAAACATAAGGCTGTTTGCCATTAAGCATGTAAACTCACTTATAAACATAAGGCTGTTTGCCATTAAGCATGTAAACTCACTTATAAACATAAGGCTGTTTTTCATTAAGCATGTAAACTCACTTATAAACATAAGGCTGTTTGTCATTAAGCATGTAAACTCACTTATAAACATAAGGCTGTTTGTCATTAAGCATGTAAACTCACTTATAAACATAAGGCTGTTTGCAATTAAGCATGTAAACTCACTTATAAACATAAGGCTGTTTGCCATTAAGCATGTAAACTCACTTATAAACATAAGGCTGTTTGCCATTAAGCATGTAAGCTCACTTATAAACATAAGGCTGTTTGCCATTAAGCATGTAAGCTCACTTATAAACATAAGGCTGTTTGCCATTAAGCATGTAAACTCACTTATAAACATAAGGCTGTTTGTCATTAAGCATGTAAACTCACTTATAAACATAAGGCTGTTTGTCATTGAACATGTAAACATAAAACAGTGCAAGTGGATTAAACTTTTAGGAGGAAGATAATAAACAATAGAGAAAGAGCAAGTGCCGGGCAAGTCGCCCATCATACCGTAACTTCAAGCTACCGTATTTTTACCGGTTTTGCTGGCATTACAGTTTCCCTTTAAAAGCCTTAAAAATCCTCCTGTTCATCATCTGATCTCATAAATAAATCAATGATATCTTGTGATACATTTGTAAGGCAGTCATCGTATGGATCTAATTCCGTATCAGATGGTGTGGTCTCAGCTTCGGCTTCCTCTTCATCTTGCCACAAGTAGTCATCCTCCATACCATCTAATGAATTTGATATGCCACACTTCTTGAAAGACCTGATTACTGTTTCTGCATTAATATCATTCCAGGCTTTTAGGACAAACTTGCATAAAACATCCAACTGTGGAGCACGCATGTTTCCTCCCTTTGTGAATGACTTTTCGCCGCTAACCATCCACTCATTCCACTGTTCTCGAATGCGATCTTTAAATGGCTTGTTTAGGCACACATCCAGTGGCTGTACCAACGATGTCAATCCTGCAGGAATAACTGCTGCATCTGTGTTTATTCTTGCCAGCCTTTGCTTGGTGCTGGGAGTTAAATGAGCCCTGAACATATCCCACACCAGTAGACTACGTTTTTGAATAAGTCGCCTGCTCCATACATTATCAAGCCATAGCTTTACCCCTTCTTCATCCATCCAGCCTTTTTCATTCACATGTACAAAACAACCAACAGGGAACTTGAGTTTCGGCATTGTTTTCCTTTTAAAAATAATCATTGGTCTCAATTTGGCGCCATCAGCTGTGCATGCTAATACTACTGTAAAACTGGACTTTTCATGTCCTGTTGTTTTAATTAAAATTGTTTTTTCACCTTTTTGATGGACAGTTTTATTTCCAACCATATCAAAATTCATGGGAGTTTCATCCATATTTCCAATACTACTTAACATATAGCCATATTTATTGCGCTGTTTTATTACGTATCGATGGAAACTATTTACTTTGGCATCAAGATCTGCAGGTAATTTTTGTGCAATTTACGTCTTTTGCCTCAGTACCAGATTATGCCTTTCCAAGAATCTACTACACCAGGATACAGTGGCCTTAAATCCGTTGCTGTGATCTGGGTTAGATTTGGCCCACTGAAGTGCAAACAAACGTATTTTATTTCGTGTCACCACATAACCGTTTTGGCGATGCTCATTCACCATGTCTGCAACATGTTTTTCGACTTCTGGCCAATGTGGGATACCTCTTCTTAAGGCACACTTACCCCTTGGCATACTCTTTAATGCTTTTTTCATTTGCTTTCCAGTTCCGAACCATCTTTTCTGTTATTCCATATTGTCTTGCAGCAGCACAATTATTATGTTCCATGGCAAAGTTTATAACTTTAAGTTTGAAACTGACTTCATATTTCTTTCTTCTTGCTTGTAGAGCCATGACTGCTAGCTACCATATTTGTATACTGTACTGTATGTACCGTACTGGTGTTGTATTGTAAAAAAAAAGTTAAAATGAAGTACCGGTCTAACAACTTTTAAGCACACCCACGGTACATACGGTACATACACATATACCGGTACATACCGTATATACCAGTATATATACGGTATATATAAGCTAGGACTGAGGGACACATTAGCCCAGTGTACAGGGGAACCTGAGTATAGCTGGCATACAGATCTTGTAGTAGTATTACCGTAAATTAAAATACAATATTATTGGTAGAGGAAGGAGGGAGGGAGAGGAAGGAGAGAGGGAGGGAGAGGAAGGAGAGAGGGAGGGAGAGGAAGGAGAGAGGGAGGGAAGAGGAAAGGGAGAGAGAGAGAGGGAGGGAGGGGGAGAGAGGGAGGGATAGGGAGGAGAGTGAGGGATGGGGGGAGGGAGAGAGGGAGGGGGAGAGAGGGAGGGAGAGAGGGAGGGGGAGAGAGAGGGAGGGGGGGAGAGGGAGGGATAGGGAGGAGAGGGAGGGATGGGGGAGAGGGAGAGAGGGAGGGGGAGAGAGGGAGGGGGAGAGAGAGGGAGGGAGGGGGAGAGAGGGAGGGATAGGGAGGAGAGGGAGGGATGGGGGAGAGGGAGGGGGAGAGAGAGGGATAGGGAGGAGAGGGAGGGATAGGGAGAAAGGGGGCGAGAGAGAAAAAAAGTGAGAGGGATGGGGGTTGGAGAGAGAGGGGGAGAAAGAGGGAGAGTGAGCAAAGTTAGCAAAGAAATTCCTTAACCACTGAGGAGTCACATAATCCATATTACTCAGATGGGCAAGGGTTATCAGAGCAGAGGAGACATTAAGGCATAGTATATAGCAGCATGAAACAGTTCCCTTAGATTTGTAACACACAGACTAGCACAGTGTCTGTAAAACTTTCAGCAGAAAAAAAACACTCTAGTGGAAGGCTGTCCCTTTAATCACATTTCTTCCCTGCACAATTTGCTCCGTAGCAGATGTCACATGACCAGCTACACTACAGCCAGACATCCAAATTCCAGTGCGGTCATGTGACATCTGCTACGGAGCAAATTGTGCAGGAAAGAAATGTGATTAGCAGAGAAAGATACCGGGTACAGTAAAGCCTTCCTAGTGTTTTGTTTTCAGCCCTTGTAGGGAGTGGGACCCCTCATCAGGACTGTACTCCTGACGGTGGGCTGACTGAGACTGCACAGCACATCGCAAAGCTCCAGCTACTAATATGATATACGGTATATGATTGATTACCGTATATCATATTAGTAGCTGGAGCTTTGCGATGTGCTGCGTCAAAATTTCTGCTGCGATGTTCTGCGTCAATATAACCCCCATATAACCTGTCCTGCTGCCCTGCTGTCACCGTGACCTACCTCGCTCACTCAGTCTGAACCAGTGCACCGCAGTCGCACAGACCACTTCTGCCTGAATCTAGATTCACTGTCGTCTTCGGCAGGGCAGGGCAGCACGCCACAAACAAGTCACTCTCAGCAGCTCCCTCCTGCTCACTCTTCTTCCCGCCTGAAGTCTGTGTCGTTGCGACCACTACGTCATGCTGCTCTGTGCAATCAAGGCGCATCATTGGCCAGCACAGCCGGGGGCCTATCTAGGGTGGTATGGGCCAGGAGCTGCAACTCAATCCCTTCACAGTGTGACTAGCGTGTCCGACTCCTCCCCACACGTCACACAGCTCACTGGTGCTTAAATAACTCAGTAATAATAAGGGTTATAAAAAGTCACCCGGCGTATAAGACGACCCTCGACTTTTGAGAAGATTTTCAAGAGTTAAAAAGTCGTCTTATACGCCGGAAAATACGGTATATAGAATAAATACTAAAAGAAATACGTGGCCTGCTGTCTTGGTAGCAGCAAAGAAAAGAGGAAGGACTTAGTTTGTTCTGGGCTCTTTACTGCTATACTGTATCCTGATTGGTCATACTCTGTTGCCATGTGAATTTTTGTTCTGCCTGTCAGTTTTTCTTTGCTGCTGTTTTGGTTTTCAGTAAAGAATAATGCAAAATATGAAGCCTCCTGTCTTGACATAAAATCTGAGCAGTGAGGTTGGTAGTGGGCGGTGGTGCAGGAGGACGTAGAAGGGAGTTAAAGGTTGAGAACAACTTTCTGGGGTTGGAGGGGTGAGATGATACAAGGGAGGAGAAATAGACTTGTTTGGCCAGGAGTGCAGAGTTGTAGAATTTTAGGATTAATTTATGATGCCGGAAATCAGCACAGGTGTGTGATTTCCTCCACTGCCGTTCAGCAGCCCGTGAACATCGCTGAAGATATTTGTTATGTTTGGTGTGCCATGGTTGTCGTTGAGTGATTGATGTATGGGGAACAGTGGAGGGTGCAGCTTTGTCAAGTGTTGATTTTATTGCTGAATTATACTGTAGGGCCACAAGATTTGGACAATATGGGATGACATTGGAGAGCAGAGGATTTATTTGAGTGGTAAAGTCAGTGAGATCCAAGTCATTTAAATTCCTGTAAGGCAGCAGTTTTTTGGGGGCTTGCAAAGAAGCAGCAGGTAAAGTAAGAGAGAAAGTTAATAGATGATGGTCAGAGAGAGGAAAGGGGAAGTTAAAGAAGTTGGAAACGGCACAGAGATTAGTGAAGACCAGGTCTATGGAGTTGACTTCACAGTGGGTTGGAGATGTTGTCCACTGGGACAGGCCAAAAGAGGTGGTAAGGGATAGTTTAGAGGCAGCAGGCGTGTTAGGATTATCAAGGGGTATGTTGAAGTCCCTTTAAGATGAGAGAAGGAACATTACAAGAGAGAAAGTGTGGGACCCAGGCTTCAAAGTGGTCCAGAAATTGTGATGCTGGGCCAAGGGGCCGACGGATAACAGAAATACGAAAAGCTACAGGGGAGAAGAGGCGGATAGCATGAACTTCGAAAGAGAGGGGGGTAAAGGAATGCAGTAAAAGATACTGTGTGGAGACAGGAGAATTCCTACTCCCAATCCTTTTTTGTCTCCTGGCCTGGGAGTGTGACTGAAGAGCAGGCCAACATAGGACAGAGAGGCTCCAGCAGTTGAGTTAGAGAAGGAAATCCAAGTCTCAGTGAGGGCTAACAGGTTAAGTGAACATGAATAGGTCGTGAGCAAGGTTTATGAGTTGTCCTTTGGGGTAGTGAACTGAGGAAAGTAAACATCCAAGAGGGTGGACCTGGGTAAGGTGAGACATCCCCAGCTGCAAGAAGAAAGATGGTGAGAGAAAGAAGATGTGTGTGTCTTACATGAGTGTTTAAGTTTAGAATCAGTGAAGCATGGGTGGCTAAGGGATGTAAAATAGCAATAGAGTTCATGTGTGTAGTAAAGAGGGGGGGAGTTAGAAGAGGGGGGAAAATATGAATGGTCTGAGTGCTGTTTGTGAAAGGAAGAGCTATGACTTTAAGGAAAAGGGATGAGAAGGTAAATGCAGACATTACAAAGTGTAGCATGTTTGCAGATAAGTTTGGGGATATTTGAAAGTACTTGTTTCTGTGTTGTCCACTCCTTTGTTTAACTCCTTGTTATAACTCCCTACACTTATGAACTAACACACTTAGAGAACTACACATGCTACAATGATCTAACAAGCAAGTTTGGTTTAACAAGCTAAGGGTATTCAATTTAAAGTTAATAACAGTCACATGCTCCTAATTAACAAAGGTCATACATTACAGAAGGATTAAACAAGCCCTAAACACACAAGGCAGATGACACTTTCTTATCAAAGTGGAAGACAAAGAAAAGAAAGTTTTTAAAGTAATAACATTTTACCATAATTGTAAGATTTATAGAAAAAATTGAAGAAAGGCAGCTATATTGTTTGATGCAGGAATACAGGCAGGGTTAATGTGGATTCTGTCCTGTTACACATACCATAAGTGTAAGATTTCTAGAGAAAATAGAGGAAGGCAGCTATATTGTTTGATGCAGGAAGACAGACAGACAGGGTTAATGTGGATTATTGTGCCTTTGGTATAGCTTTTATCAGAGAACATGGATGAAAGCTAATAGTATTGAGTTCCTGTCAGTAGGTTTCTGGAAAAGGGTGGTCTCAAGGTGGTCATCCATCTTTATGATTTGTAAATACAAAAATTCCACAGTTTCCATACTATATTATGCCTTCAATGAACCAAGGTCTCCATATTGTTAATGGTATCAATCCACCTCACCAACTCTTCCTCATAGCCTCTCCAGATCATGAACACGTTGTCTACATAACGTTTATACGTTGTTATGTTGGGATGATCATAGACACGTATGGTCATACTGTCTCATAAAGAGGTTAGCATACGATGGGGCCACATTTGACCCCATTGCTGTACCCTTAATCTGTTGATAGTGCTGATTCTCAAATTTGATAGAGTTAAACAGAAATCCAATAGTCCGACAATAGAGTTCACTTCAGGACCAATATAGTGATATTTACGTAGTGTATCAAAAATTGTCTCTAGACCTTCATTATGTAGATTAATGGTGTACAGGCTGGTAACATCCATTGTTACAAGCTAATCAGTTTGTAAGGTCTCCTTCGTTGAGGTCAACAGTTTAATCATGTCTGTAGAATCTCTGATGTAAGATCTCATATGTGAATATAAATGGAAAAGAAGCACCTATAGCAGCACTCCCTTATAGAGAGTATGGGGAGGTAGGGACCCCTATCATTAAAATATAACTGTTAAAGGGACACTGAACCCAAATTTTTTCTTTCATGATTCAGATAGAGCATGCAATTTTAAGCAACTTTCTAATTTACTCCTATTATCATTTTTCCTTCATTCTCTTGCTATCTTTATTTGAAAAAGAAGGCATCTAAGCTATTTTTGGTTCAGTATACTGGACAGCACATGTTTATTGGTGGGTGCATTCATCCACCAATGAGCAGGAACAACAAAGGTTGTTCACCAATAATGGGCCGGCATCTAAACTTACATTCTTGCATTTCAAATAAACATACCAAGAGAATGAAGAAAATTTGATAATAGGAGTAAATTAGAAAGTTGCTTAAAATTGCATGCTCTATCTGAATCACAAAAGAAAAATGTTGGGGTCAGTGTCCCTTTAATAACGATCAAAAAAATATAAAAATCTGTAGGAGACGGATAACACAAACAACATATAGTGTTAAAAATGGCACAAATGGATACCTACAAACAACAACCCAAAGAGTGATGATATCACTGGTAGTTAAATACTGGGATGAATATAGGGCCCCCTAATATTATATATGCACATATATTAGTCTATTAAGTGGACACTGTCCAAACATGTTATAGGGGTAAATACCCCAATAGGGGGTTCCTATATATAGACCATGAGTTATTGGCCTAATCCGAATGTGGAACAATTTTCACACAAACAGATAGGTAAAACTTAGTTGGACCACCCTGTAATTTCTTGTATACCTCTTTATAATTTAGTTGGGGCAATAGCTTATCCTTGTAGTCCTTGTAACTCAAGACTGCTATGGCCCCACCCTTATCCGCAGGGCAAATCAATATGGAGGGGTCAGAGGTTTCTGATGGCTTCATGTTCCTCCCTTCTGAGATTTGATCTTGTTCTTTCAGTTAAAGGTATGCCTGTTTGTTGCGTGACCAGACACGTATAAGTCTTGATACTGGGATTAGTCATTGTTAGTTCGAAATTACTCTTAGATTTAAAAGGTGTAGAGTCCTTTTCCATTTCTGAGGATTGAAAGTGAGCCTTACGTTTAAGGTTTCTTTGAAATGTCTGTAGATCCAACCAGATCTTGAACTTATTGGGTCCTGTGGTGAGTACAAATGTCAATCCTCTATTGAGTACTTGTATCTCCATTCTGGATAGAACTCTATTACTGAGGTTGATGGTTGTGTCCTCCTCATCCGTCCAGATAGTGGAGGTTTTATGTTGGTAGCCACCCCTCCTGGGGTGGGGCCTTTGTGTCTTCGGCGATAATTGGCTCTGGTAGCTACCCCTAAAAAAGGTTGATAACCCTCCCATTGTTGTCTTGTAGGTGCTTGTATGATTTGACTGGTGTGTCTAGGAGTGTCTGAATCGAATCAGACGCTGAGCTGTTGTTAATTGTCTCTGTGTATAATTATTATGATGTCTAGGTCTTCTGGGGACAATTGTCTGTCTTTCTTCAGGGCTTAAGATCTATCAATATACTTTTTCTCCTTTTAATCATCTGTAACCTGTTGTAATTTCTTATTTTTGAATGCTGTTAAAGCATCTCTGTATTCTTTCAGTTGATTTGTAAGTTTTTGTTGCCAGTCATCAGAGGTGTCCTGTACCATCGTTCTAATTTCCTCTTTTACCTTCTGTAAGAGTGATCTCACCTCTTCCACCACGAGAAGTAGGAGATCTAATTAACACTTGTTAAGAACGGCACACAATTTCTTGCAGAAATCTGCGTTATTTCTTCCAATTGTTGTTACATTATGGATCCTAAAACTTTTAGGAATGAGTCTCTTTTTTGTGGTACTCTGATAAAGAGACACCATTTAAGTGCAGATCTACCTCCCTCTGCTTCAATTTCAGCAGGGATAAATAAACAGCATCAGCTGTGTCTGATCCAGTTTCACTGATCTCTGATTCAAAAAGAATGCGTGCAGCATCCTCCTCAGTCAATGTTAAAGTTTCTTCCCTCTCCACCTCATTGGAAATCGTGGCATGTGGTGTAGATGCAGGAGTAGTAGAAGAGCTATTATCCATGATCAATCAAATATTGTGAACAAGTGACACACCAGTGAACATGTGAACAGTGTAGTGCCGATGGAGAGAGGAGTTTACCACGTATAAATCTATGTGGGTGAAGAAAGAAATCAATATAAAGTCCAAAGCAATGCATTCTAACAAACTTCAGGGTCTAGGTACCAGGGTAAAGCTATCCAGTAAAGAAATCCAGAACAGTTGATCCAAGTAAAAAATATATTGTAGACTTTATTCAGGATAAAAATACATGGGCATCAAGGTAAAAAAAGAACAGAAAAAGCCGGTCTTACGCGTTTCGGCAAAACGCAGCCGTAATCATAGACCAAGCTGACACACGCAGCGGTCAGTAGTGGAGGCGTAGCAGGCGCAAGTCACATGGGTACCTGACGTCACCCGGAAGTGCTACGGAACTACACACTGGTTTGGACGCCGCGGAGGAGTGGATGCACCGATGCAGGTGATTGCAATGAAGAGTTAAGCGGTGACCGGGTTGAGTTGTATCTGTGCCAATTTGTGGATGGGGCTAGGCTTGGTGGCCACATATCGTTGAGTCCCCCGATGGATGCTTATCTGCTGGCCTTCCTTGGAGCCGTGAGTCAGTTGAACCTGTGACGCTGCTACACTGTGTTATGACATATGGACTGCACTCTTTTTACTTTATAAAGCTATCCAGTGTAGAATCCAAAAATGAGCAATTGCACTCGCTGGGTTTAAGTCAAAACAAATCTTTTAATGTGTAAACGTTTTCGGGTGTTTACCCCTTCCTCAGGCAAACAAATGTGCTCTATTTCAGTGTTATAAAACAATTGTAAACCCTCCCCTCAGAAAATCATCCAATCATACATCAGTACTTGAAACACAGTTGTGTCCAATTTTCTCACAGGGTAAACATAAGTGTTAATAACGACACAAACCTCATATACAAATAAACATATATATATATATATCTCAAATGTGATTGTTCTTAACAGTAACAGCAATAGTAATCACAGTGAAATGTGCATTATTCTTTAAAGTACATAGTGTAGTAACTGAAATTCAAATCTATTATTTTTTTCAATACTTTGCATGTCCACCTTTATTTTTGATGACAGACTCAATCCTCCTTGGCATGGAGGAAACCAGTGTCGTAAAATTTTCTGGAGAGATGTTCTGCCCTTCTTCAGAGAATTTTTTTCAGCTGCTCTTTGCTGGAGGGGTTGTGTTGCTCTACCATTCTCTTTAAAATACCCCAAAGGTGTTCTACTGGATTCAAGTCAGGTGACATACTTGGCCAGGTCATAGTTTTCACTTGTTTCTCCTTTAGAAACTCCTTTATGATTTTGGCAGTGTGCTTTGGATTGTTATCATGCTGGAATTTTCTTCTGGAAACTGGGAGTCATCTTGTCAGTCAGTATTTTGGTATATCCCAGGCATTCATGGTGCCATCTATAAATGTCATCTCCCCAACACCTCTTGCAGTCATGCAGCCCCATATCATCACACTCCCACCTCCATGATTCACTGTTGGGACTATGCATTCACTGTAATAATCCTGACCAGGTTCACACCAAACATGCTGCACCCCATCTGAGCCAAAAAATTGTATCTTTGTCTCTGTCATCTTAACAAATAATGTGCTCCCATTATTCATCAGGCTTTTATGTTGTTTAGCAAAGTATTCTTGCAGTTTTGTGCCGAAGAGCAAGCAAGGCATTTTTCCTTGGATGTTATCCATAGAAGTTGACATTATGCAATGTCCTTAGCACTGTCTGAGCTGTCACAGTAACTCCTGTTGCTTGTTTTTTAGAGCTACATTGTGCAAGTAGCGCACTGTCCATGGCATCATTTTAGGAGGACAGCCGCTGCGGCTCTGATTTTTGGCACTGTGTATCGATCTATACCTCCTGATTACTGCTGTAACTGCGTTTTGACTGATTTTTAGTTAGTCACCAATCTTCCTTTATCCTTTTCCGTCTTTGTGAAGTCTCACAATCAGATTTTTTAATTCCTTTGGCAATTCTTTTCCATGTGGAGACATGATGCAGACTTGCAGATAGACACAGCCCATTGGTCAAACAATTAGACTGTTCTGGTAACTTTGTTCATGCAATTAGGCTAATTGGAAATCATAGGTGTACTCAATTTTGTTTCAGTGATCTAACAAGTATGTCAGTGACCACAGGTATATTCACTTTTGTTGCATTAAGTTACTACTTTGGGGCCTGTATTTTAAATATAATCTTTCTAAAGTATTTGTTTTTCATTGTTTATAATAGGAAATACTCCACTTGTCAACTTAAAAATTTAACAAGTATTAAGAGGTGATACAATTTTTAATAATTTGATATTTAAGTATTGCCCAGGGGTGTGCTCACTTCTGTTGTATACTGTATATCTCCTGTTAACTGTTAGTATCTTTAGTCTGCTAGATTAGATTTTGCTCCAATCAACATATAGTAAATGTCTACCCAGAGCCAATAAAATACATTTAACAATGTCTAAAACAAGTGCTTGCCTATAAACCAAAACCCTTTTTACTGCTGTCAAAAATGATTATATGACATACACAAAACCTATCTCTTCAATCCAAATTGATTTAATAAGTTACATTCTGATCCAACCATTGATACATGAAGCGCTATAGCAGCCAATCAGGAGTAAGTATCAAGGTTTAGAGATGTCCACCCTCATCAACGCTTCCAAATAAAAGACCTTTATTTTAAATAAAGCAGGGTCACATAAAAATCAACGTTTCGAGCCTCATGCCCTTAGTCAAGCATAGTTAACATCATATAACTCAACAATATATAGGCCTACCCCTAATTGGGGCGCACACACCATAGTGGCTAAAAACAATTAATGCAAATTATTTCATATTTCTATATTTTTTTTCATTTTTTTAAAAATAGACATGTTTGGCTTGCCAGCATTTAAAAGTATCTATTTACACAATATTCTGGAAAACATCAGATTATTACTAAAAACAATTTAGAGAGGGGTTTCATTTATAAGAAAACAGCCAGATCCAATTCCTTGTTTAATACTACAAAATCAATCGATATTGCCAGCACTTGAAATAAAATTTAAACTTTTATTGAAGACCTTAGGATAAAGTTGCGACGTTTCGGGGTAACCCCCTTAATCATGCAAACTGATACAAACATTTTGTGTTACACTTTTAAACCCTTGGGAAATTCGCGCCAACTCTGTGATACACTATGTGTATGGCGCCATCTAGTGGCTAAAATATTGCATGTTTTGCCTACATAATAACATAATATCAATTTGTATCAAAATTAAAAACAGTATTTTATAAAAGACTGAAAGGGTATAGGACTATTTGCGAACGGTGGGCTCGAACGTCTGCCTCGAACGTCCGCTACTGTTCGCGAACCGCCATTGACTTCAATAGGCAGGTGAACTTTAAAACTCACAAGGACTCTTTCTGGCCACAATAGTGATGGAAAAGTTGTTTCAAGGGGACTAACACCTGGACTGTGGCATGCCGGAGGGGGATCCATGGCAAAACTCCCATGGAAAATTACATAGTTGATGCAGAGTCTGGTTTTAACCCATAAAGGGCCTAAATCACCTAACATTCCTAAATTGTTTGGAATAACGTGCTTTAAAACATCAGGTATGATGTATCGATCAGGTAGTGTAAGGGTTACGCCCGCTTCACAGTGACAGACCAAACTCCCCGTGTAATGCACCGCAAACAGTCCATTTGCACAACCACGAGATAGATAGATTTAATAGATAGATACATAGATTACATAGATCAATAGATGCAATATACATATGATAGATACAAATTACATAGATCAATAGATGCAATATACATTTGATAGATCCGAATTACATAGATCAATAGATGCAATATACATTTGATAGATACGAATTACATAGATCAAAAGATGCAATATACATTTGATAGATACGAATTACATAGATCAATAGATGAAATATATATTTGATAGATACGATTGATAGTTAGATAGATTCGATAGATAAATAGATAGATTCGATAGATATATTATTTCCCTGACAGAGTATAACAATAAGACATGCGGTCTGGGACCCGTGGTGTGTTAAGTAGTACTATTCTTAGCAGTTTACTACCTGTTATTCCCCCTATTGGGGGAGGTCTATATGGCCTGCATTTTTGGAACAGGGAGATGGAAGAAGATGATTGGTCTGTCCTCCTACTTCAAATTTGGCCTAAACACAAGTGGCTGTCTCAAAACAGTCCGGCCATGAGATAGATAGATTTGATGGATAGATATACATAGATTGATAGTTAGATAGAATCGATAGAAGATAAATAGATAGATTTGATAGATATATAATTACCCTATCTGGGGAGGTCTATATGGCTTGCATGATTACCCTGACAAAGTATAACAACAAGACA